>NC_065580.1:165277914-165422914 GCF_024542745.1 Macaca thibetana thibetana
GTGCCCAGAAGTTCTTCATTTCCAACAAGCTCCCAGGGGCCATGGATACTGCTGGCCCAGGTACCACATTTGGAGTAACAAGCGTTGAGTGACTTGCCCAAGGCTGCCCAGCCAGGACTAGAATTCAGATCTCCTGCCTCCCAAAACAAGATGGACTTATTCTTGCCTTTTTCTCTGCTTGTGTTGACCACCAGCTGGAAATCAGAACCATGTAGATGGTAACAAGCCACTTGCGTCATCTTCTGCGATGGCTATTTCCATGTTGATGTGGGAAAGTGTTTATATTTAAAACAATTATGGGTAATTCTGGGAAATCTCAGCCATCCACAGAGTTGTTTCCCCTTAAGTAGTTACATAACCTGTTATGTAACAGCTGCGTGAGATAATGCTGTTTGTCCTTTGCAAGAAGTTTGCTAGGAAAGAGTCCTTCAGGTAGTAAAGGCATTTCTTCCTCCCTTCCAGGTCCTGGGGCTACAGAAAGCACCTCTTTATTCCACCAAGCAATCTGCTTGGGCCACTTCGGGAACCTCTGATGTGTGGCTGCACACCACCTTATTTTTTTCTTTTTTTTTGAGGTAGAGTCTCACTCTGTCACTCAGGCTGGAGTGCAGAGTGCAGTGGCGCAATCTCACCTCACTACAAACTCTGCCTCCCCGATTCAAGTGATTCTCCTGCCTCAAACTCTCAAGTAGCTGGGACTACAAGTGTGCACCACTACGCCGGGCTAATTCTTCTTCTTCTTCTTCTTTGTCGTCGTCATCTGCTTCTTCGTCTTCGTCATCGTCGTCGTCTTCATCTTCTTCTTCTTCTTCGTCGTCGTCGTTGTCTTCGTCGTCGTCTTCGTCGTTGTCGTCGTCTTCGTCGTTGTCATCGTCTTCGTCGTTGTCGTCATCTTCATCGTCGTCGTCTTCTTCCTTTTCTTCTTCGTCGTCTTCTTTGTCTTCATCGTCTTCCTCGTCTTCGTCGTCGTCTTCGTCTTCCTCATCGTCTTCATCGTCTTCTTCGTCGTCTTCGTCATCTTCATCGTCTTCATCGTCTTCTTCGTCGTCTTCGTCATCTTCATCGTCTTCATCTTCTTCGTTGTCTTCTTCGTCGTCGTCTTCATCTTCGTCTTCTTCATCTTTGTCTTCTTCGTCTTCATCTTCTTCGTCTTCTTCTCCGTCTCCGTCTCCTTCTCCTTCTCCTCCTTCTCCTCCTTCTCCTCCTTCTCCTCCTCCTCCTTCCTCTTCTCCTTCCTCTTCCTCATCCTCTTCTTCCTCTTTTTTTTTTTTTTGAGATGGAGTCTTGCTCTGTCGCCCAGGCTGGAGTGCAGTGCCTTGATCTCGGCTCACTGCAAGCTCCGCCTCCTGGGTTCACGCCATTCTCCTGTCTCAGCCTCCCTAGTAGCTGGGACTACAGGCACCTGCCACCATGCCCGGCTAATTTTTTGTATTTTTAGTAAAGACGGGGTTTCACCATGTTAGCCAGGATGGTCTCGATCTGACCTCGTGATTCCCCTGCCTTGGCCTCCCAAAGACCTGGGATTACCAGGGTGAGCCACTACTCCGGGCCTGTTTTTTTTTTTTTTTTTTTTTTTTTTTTGAGACAGAGTCTCACTCTGTTGCCCAGGCTGGAGTGCAATGGCACAATCTGGGCTCACTGCAACCTCTGCCTCCCAGGTTCAAGCGATTCTCTTGCCTCAGCCTCCTAAGTAGCTGGGATTACAGGCGCCCGCCACCAGGCCCAGCTAAGTTTTGTATTTTTAGCAGAGACGGGGTTCACCATGTTGGCCAGGCTGGTCTCTAACTCCTGACCTCAGGTGATCCACCCGCCTTGGCCTCCCGAAGTGCTGGGATTACAGGCGTGAGCCACCGCGCCCGGCCTGCACACTACATCTTAAGGTCCTTCATGTCAACTCTATGACAATGCTCTGCACACATGGCCACATGTAACCCTCGCAGTCCCCCTGAATGGGAGGGTTCTCATACCCCGTTTACAGATGAGGAAACTGAGGCTCGAAGTCATTAAGTATTTGCCTAAGGTCACACACCTAGAATTCAGTGCTTTGTCTCTGATGCCAGAGTCCTCACTTGTCCCCACCCCACTATACTGGAAATGATACGGCTCACCAAGTTAGGGCCAAGTCTTAGAGAAAGCTTCTGGAGGCTTTCTGGTGGGTTTCAGTAGAGCCACCCAAGACCCAGTTCTTTTGCCAGCCTCTCCCTTGGTGGTGAGGATTGTAGCTTTCTTAATTTTCCTATAACTGAAATGCGTTATGTTTCGAACACTCCTTCCACTGGGTGTGTAAACTCCATCCTCAGCCAGTTTGGTTAGTCTTAGTTGATTCCACATGTTCTAGGGCAAGTCCGGGCTTCCTTAATCACTTTAAGGGATTTTTCCCCAACAGAAGCTATTAACACTACTGGTTCATTCTTGTCTTTCAGCTCTTTGTTTAAATGTCACCTTCTTAAAGCAACCATTCCTGACATAGCTAAGAATGCCCACCCACTCATCCACTATCAGACACTCAGTTTCACTCCTTCATAAGCAATAGTCACCATCAGATACTTTCCTGCTCATTTTTACCGTCTGTGTCTTGTCACCACTCCAAATAATGCTTCACTTCTCTTTATTTTACTCTTGTGCCTAAAATAAGATCATCAAGGCTTTGGTACCCAAGTTTTGAGTTTGGGACCTATTTAGCTTTTGTCTACAGCATAAGGAAATAAAACAGCTGCTTATAGCCCAGGCTTCCTATCCAAGAAGGTGGGAGGAGACTGGAAATCCTGAAAAAGACAGCTGGAGTTGGGAGGGAAACTAGAGCAAAGAGAAATATCTCCCCTCCTTGTTGAAGACAGCTTAGTTGGTGTAGAGAAGGCAGCAGGGGGCGAAGCAGAAAAAGGTTTATTTCCTCACTCACAACTCCCTAGCCCGCCCTCCCCACCTCGCCCCTGCACCCTCCACCTTCCCACTGCCCCATTCTCCCACTGCACTGCAGGGGGGCCTCACTCAGGCTCCCCTGCTGGCTAAACTCAGTTGTTAGTTTTGTAGGAAGCCCTGCCCTTGTGGAAAAATGCCTGCAATTTGTTCTGTGCCACGCTTTGCCCATATTTGTCTTCCTCTCCCCTCCTCCTTCCCTAAATAGCACACCTTGGCCCGTCCCTGTTGAACTTTGTCCTATTGGCAGTGGAGTATCTTTCCAACCACCACAGCAGTCCCGTGGCAAAGATTTACTAAGTGAATCAAGAGGAGAACTTACACCAACTGCACAAATTGAAAGCCAATTCTTATTGTAATCTTACCTCATTGGGAAATGTAATTTGACAGAAGAGGTTTGTTGAAGGCTGGAGTGCAATGGCACGATCTCGGCTCACTGCAACCTCTGCCTCCCGGGTTCAAGCGATTATCCTGCCTCAGCCTCCCAAGTAGCTGGGATTACAGACATGCGCCACCATGCCTGGCTAATTTTGTATTTTTAGTAGAGATAGGGTTTCACCATGTTGGTTAGGCTGGTCTCAAACTCCCGACCTCAGGTCGGGATCCACCTGCCTCAGCCTCCCAAAGTGCTGGGATTACAGGCGTAAGCCAATGTGCCTGGTCAAGATCCGATGTTTTTAAAAAGCGGAGTTTCCCTGCACAAGCTTCTCTCTTTGCTTGTTGCCATTCCACGTAAGATGTGACCTGCTCCTCCTTGCCTTTTGCCATGATTATGAGGCCTCCCCAGCCATGTGGAACTAACACTTCAGTTATGGAAGATCAAGATGAAGATGAGTCCCCAAAGAAAAATACTCCTTGGCAGATAAGTAATGGAACATTGTCTGTGATTGTCTCCAGAAGCAGGCCATCAGAAGGAAACTACCAAAAAGAAAAAGACTTGTGTATTCAATATTTTGACCAGTGGTCTGAATCAGATCAGGTGGAATTCGTGGAACATCTTATTTCCCGAATGTGTCATTAGCAGCATGGACGTATTAATTCTCACCTGAAGCCCATGTTGCAGCGGGACTTTATTGCTGCTCTACCTGAGCAAGGCTTAGATCACATAGCAGAAAATATTCTTTCGTACCTGGATGCCAGGTCTTTGCGTGCAGCAGAGCTGGTATGTAAAGAATGGCAGCGAGTGATCTCAGAACGAATGCTTTGGAAGAAGCTGATTGAACAAATGGTACGCACTGACCCCCTGTGGAAAGGACTTTCAGAAAGAAGAGGGTGGGATCAGTACCTGGTTAAATACACTGATCCCCCATGGAAAGGACTTTCAGAAAGAAGAGGGTGGGATCAGTACCTCTTTAAAAACAGACCCACAGCTAGCCCTCCAAATTCATTTTATGGGTCATTATACCCAAAGATTATCCAGGATATAGAGACTATAGAATCCACCTGGCAGTGTGGCCGACACAGCTTGCAGAGGATTCAGTACCGCTCTGAAAATAGTAAAGGCATCTACGCTTTACAGTACAATGATGAAAAAATTATCAGTGGCCCACAAGATAATTCTATTAAGATTTGGGATAAAACCAGCCTGGAATGTTTGAAAGTGTTAACGGACACACAGGCTCTGTCCCCTGTCTGCAGTATGATGAGCGTGTCATTGTAACTGGCTCTTCGGAGTTTACGGTGAGAGTGTGGGATGTGAACAGGGGTGAAGTTCTTAACACATTAATCCACCACAATGAGGCTGTACCGCACTTACGCTTCAGCAGTGGACTGATGGTGACCTGTTCCAAGGACCACTCCATTGCTGTGTGGGACAGGGCTTCTGCGACCGATATCACTTTACGCCGTGTCCTGATTGGCCACTAAAGCCGCTGTCGATGTAGTAGACTGATGACAAATACATCGTGTCCGCCTCGGGTGACAGAACCATCAAAGTCTGAAGCATGAGCACCTGTGAATTTGTTCGTACTGTCAGTGGGCACAAGCGAGTCTTGTTTCCAGTACAGGGATGGGCTGGTTGTTAATGGATCATCAGATAATACCATTAGGCTCTCGGATATTGGGTGTGGCTTCTGTTTTAAGAGTCCTAGAGGGACATGAAGAATCGGTCGCAGAAGCCCTGTCCCACAGGGCAATGGAGCGGTCCTTGGAACAGGTCACCATCAGTCCACTGCTGAAGCGTAAGTGCGGTACAGCCTCATTGTGGTGGATTAATGTGTTAAGAACTTCACCCCTGTTCATATCCCACTCTCACCGTAGAATCCGAAGAATCTATCTCACCAATGCATCCGGTTTGGTAAAGAGGATTGTCAGTGGGGCCTATGATGGGAAAATTGAAGTTTAGGACTCGCAAGCTGCTCTTGACCCTCGAGCCCCAGCAAGCACTTTGTGTTTGCACACATTGGTGGAACATTCTGGACGTGTGTTTCAGCTACAGTTTGATGAGTTTCAAATCATCAGCAGCTCCCACGATGACACTATCTTGATTTGGGATTTCTTAAATGTGCCTCCCAGTGCCCAGAATGAGACCCATTCCCCCTCCAGAACATACACTTACATCTCTAGATAACAGTCTGCACTTTCACCCATTTCCGGGTTTTCTAGTCTTGAACTACTGCCTACTTGGCTATCAAATGCCTAAGGGAGTTCATTCACAGCTGAGTTATGAAGCTGGAATTGGTTCTAGATGCTGGGTACATGCAAAGTAGCCTAACTCTTCAAGTCCCGACATTTCTCACCTCTGATTCCGGCTCTACTTTGAGAAGGAGACCTTAGCATCACCGACTTGAAAGTAGCACAGAAGCCCATGTCCTTCCCTCATCAGTGAAAAAAATCTAATGTTTCAAATGTAAACTGTTCATAGAAAAGGAACATAGAATCTGTTTTACCGAAGTAAATCAACCGTCAAGAGAAGACTTGGCCTCTATATTGCTTTGCACTTTGGCTTGACATTAAGAAACAGCATTCTTCTTCAGTGAGATTGTGGGTGCCAAACACCTACTCAGAACGTCCAGGGCTTTCATTTTCAAAAGTTAGCATTGTCCTTTTGACCGTCCAAGTCATTATGAATTCTGACTTGTTGGATTAGGAACACGTCGGACAATGGAAAAACCTCTCTGGGTTGTTTTAGTCATATTTTTTGGATTATACTTCCTTTCTGTACCAATTTCTTTTAATTTAAAGAACTGTAAGTCAGTTGGCCGGGTGCGGTGGCTCATGCCTGTAATCCCAGCACTTTGGGAGGCCGAGGTGGGTGGATCGCGAGGTCATGAGATCAAGACCATCCTGGCTAACACGGTGAAACCCCGTCTCTACTAAAAATACAAAACATTAGCCAGGCATGGTGGCAGGCGCCTGTAGTCCCAGCTACTCGGGAGGCTGCAGCAGGAGAATGGCCAGAACCCGGGAGGCAGAGCTTGCAGCGAGCCAAGACTGCACCACTGCACTCCAGCCTGGGCGACAGAGCGAGATTCTGTCTCAAAAAAAAAAAAAAAAGAACTATAAGTCAGTTATATTATTTCCCAACATAGCTCTTTTATTTTATTTTTAAATTTTTTTTAATTATATTTTAAGCTCTGGGGTACATTTGCAGAACGTGCAGTTTTGTTACATAGGTATACACGTGCCATGGGGGTTAGCCCTTTTATTAACTATTCTCTGTCCCCCAACGATCTCCTGATATTTGGTAGAGTAACACCTTTATACATGTGCTTGCCTCCTAACTTAAAATACTGTGTTCGCATGTAGATATAATGTACATAACAGTTTAACCTCAAAGTTGCTGGAGTCAGGGCCCTGTGTGCTTGAGACACTAATATAGAGTGTGTTCGCACATAGCCGTGAGCTGGGCTCAAGAACCTGATACCAGGGTTGATGTGGATTACCTGGAACCCTTCCCACAGTATTCCTACAGTGTTTTTATTTTGTTGTCATTGTGTGTGTGTGTGGTTTGTGTGTGTTTTTAATGAGAATCTTGTTTTAAAATGTAATTTCTAAATTTCAACACGAAATGTTTTATTTGTTGTGCAGTATGTATTATATAATAGAGAGATAACAAACATTTTTTGTTCTTATTCTTTTTCTCATAAGTACTCCTGAGTACTAGTGGTCACTTCCCATAGTATTCATTTGGCTTCACTGTCAAAAATCATTATTCTGTGCAGTTGTAGCCCTGGGAAGGGGAAATAAGAAGGCCCTATTGACGGGCTGTCCTGGCTCTGGAATTCATGCATCCTGGCCTTGCCAAGGTTCTGGCAGGGCCCGCTGGTGTGTTGGAGCCTGCAGCTCAGGTCAGACTGGTTCAGAGGCCCATGCTGAGGGGAGAGCACTCCTAAGTGGTATAAAACCTCAAGCCCATGATTCCCACCCCAGTCATCTCTGGTGTCACCTGCGGGTGCAGCCTCAGCAGGTTCTCAAAGCTCCCAAGTACTCCCGAGTACACAGTCCAAATGTGTAAATGGCACTGTTGCCCCGACGGTGCACGGAAAGGACATTGGCATCCAGTTGGCACTCCTTCTCCCTTATTCAATATTAGGTTTGATTTGCCCTTTGCTGTTGTTTCCAAAGATCAAGGAATGTCAATAACTTTTTTTTTTTTTTTTTTGAGAGGGAGTCTCGCATTGTAGCCTGGGCTGGTGTGCAGTGGCGTGATCTCGGCTCGCTGCAACCTCCTCCAGTTTATTTTGCTAACCATAATTGAGCAAATGTAAATTACTGCTATATTAATGTTTTAAAGCACTGGGATAGTCTAATTCTAACTTGTAATTAATTATGTTTGCCAATTATCTGTTTGAAATAAATTTGTGTCTTAACAGCTATTGAAAGTGTTCAGTTGTACAGATATTATTCATGACAGCTTTGTACTGTGGAATGTGCTTAATAAAAAACAAAAAAAGTTTGAAAAAAAGAAAAGAAGAGGTTTGTTGAACTTTCAGATTCCTTTTTTGTTGTTGTTAACTAATTGCCGTCCAAGCTGGAAATCAACGCCATCTAGGGGTCCTCGATGTTATAATCAGAGAACAAGACTAAGGCCTGCTGTCTCCGATGTGAGCCACGAGCAAGCTCCAGTGAGCCCCTTTGTTCCACATTTGATGAGTAGAGGAAAATATTGGGGGTGAATTTTCAGTAACCTGAGTCGATTGCACTTTTTCTTGTAGACTAGCCATCATTAAATCCACTTACGCGCTCCCCTGTGCGGTTCTCTTTCCTTCTGGAATGTTCAGTGCCTGTTTCCAGTCCTGTTTTTCAGTCAGATGGGATTGCCCTTCATTACAGTTATGTGGGTTATGAGTTACGAGCTCTTCCTCTGTGAGGGCCAGCAGGGCACCCCCACTTTCCTGTAGTAAGGAAAGGGTATTGTGTAGTAAAGAATTTTAAGCTTGAAGTGAGATCTGGGCTTTGCTCTTGACTCTTGGGAGGTGATCTCTAAGCCCTTAGATTGTCCTGCTTGATGATAGCGCTTTGTTTACCTGGAGGCCATGGGCCATGCCAAACAGAAACAACATGTGGCCGGGCGCGGTGGCTCAAGCCTGTAATCCCAGCACTTTGGGAGGCCGAGACGGGCGGATCACGAGGTCAGGAGATCGAGACCATCCTGGCTAACACGGTGAAACCCCGTCTCTACTAAAAATACAAAAAACTAGCCGGGCGAGGTGGCGGGCGCCTGTAGTCCCAGCTACTCAGGAGGCTGAGGCAGGAGAATGGCGCGAACCCGGGAGGCGGAGCTTGCAGTGAGCTGAGATCCGGCCACTGCACTCCAGCCCGGGCTACAGAGCAAGACTCCGTCTCAAAAAAAAAAAAAAAAAAAAAAAAAAAAGAAACAACATGTTAGACCAATGTGATTTACAGTGGGAGATTTGGCCACAACATATCAGCTTGACCCCTGAAGGAATAGACTAAGGTCAAGCCAGTCATGTCCACAGGATCAAGCCCTACTATACACTCTGGACACCAACAGCCTGGTGAGTTTCCTTGGTTGGCAATACTGCATGTATATGGTCCATGTATATAGTTTCCAGAAGGAGTCCATTAGTCCACTGGGAGAGGACTGCTGGAAGCTCTCCTGGACGCTGCCCTGTGTGTCTCTTCCCTTGGCTGATGTTAATCTGTGTCCTTTTGCTGTAATAAACTGTAAGTAAGTATAATAGCTTTCAGTAAGTTCTGAGAGTCCACCAAGGGGATTCTTGAACTTGAAGGTGGTTGTGGGGACCCCTAAACTTTAAATTGGTATCGGAGGTGGAAGTGGTCTCGGGGACTCTTTCCTAACTTTATAGTCATGTACTAGGAATCTGAGCACATGGTCTCAGCAAAAACAACAACAAGAAAGAAGAGAGAGAGAGAGAAAGGAAGAAAGAAAGAAAGAGAAAGAAAGAAAGGAAAGAAGAAAGAGAAAGAGGAAGGAAGGAAGGAAGGAAATGGAAGGAAGAAAGAAAGAAGAAGAAAGAAAAGAAAAAGAGTAAAAAGAAAGAAAGGAAAAAAAAGAAAAAACTGCAAACAAACAAAAATGAAGAGATGGTCTAGTCCTGGATTCTCCACTTACTGGCTGGGTAAACCACTTCATTCTTTGAACCTCCTTTCCTACCCACTCAGTGAGGAGGATGTTATCTGTGTGCTGAAGAAGGCTGCCGTGGCGGTTTAGATGGAAGGAAGTGTCTAGAGGGAGGAAAGAGGGGTTGGGGCTGAAGAATAAGGACCTGGAGCCTGAGTGGAAGCCATTTCTAGAAATTAAAGTTTTAGGAACCACTCACATAGTGGGTGAATGCAAGCTCTATTTACATAATAATATAAACAGAAATTTAAATTGCAATACACCTATTGCCCATCAGAATGGCAGAAACTCAAAATCTTTACAAACCAGTTATGTGGTGAGGCTATGGGATTCACACAATGGTGCAATCCAGTTGAGGGGAACTGAGCAATATTCAACAAAATTACACAGCATTTACCCTCTGATGCGGAAATCTCACTTTTGGATACTTACCCTGAATTCCTGAATGACCTCTAACAATTATATATATATACACACACACATATATACATATATATATATATATATATATATATATATATTTTTTTTTTTTTTTTTTTTTTTTGAGACGGAGTCTTGCTCTGTTGCCCAGGCTGGATTGCAGTGGTGCGATCTTGGCTCACTGCAATTTCTGCCTCCCTGGTTCAAGCAATTCTCCTGCCTCAGCCTCCCGAGTAGCTGGGACTATAGGCACATGCCACCATGCCCAGCTAATTTTTTGTATTTTTGGTAGAGATGGTGGGTTTCACCATGTTAGCCAGGATGGTCTTGATCGCCTGACCTTGTGATCTGCCCGTCTTGGTCTCCCAAAATGCTGGGATTACAGGTGTGAACCACCGCACCTGGCCTACATATATATTTTTATACATATATATGTGCTTATGTACAAGGCTATTCAAGCGTAATTTGTAATTGCAAAATATTAAAAACAACCTCAATGTCCATATGTAAGAAATTGTTTGAATAAATTATGGTGTGTCTACACAATGGAATAGCATGTCACTGTAAAAGCCAACAACGAAGATCTCTATGAACTGACACAGAGTGATATCCAGAATATATTGTTAGGTAAAAAAAAAAAAAAAAACACCAAAGTTCATCAGAATGACTATTGGTATAATATTACATTTGACTAAAAAAAGAATCCATGAATCAGAGTGACACCAAAGAACAAATACGTAGGAAGAAAAAGGAAAGATCTTTCACTATCAGGGAAAGTAAAATGCTCACTAACAAATGTAGAGGAACAGAGCCAGGTGCAGTGGCTCATGCCTGTAATCCCAACACTTTGGGAGGCCAAGGTGGGTGGATCAACTGAGGTAAGGAGTTCAAGACCAGCTGGCCAACATGGTGAAACCCCGTCTCTACCAAAAATACAAAAATTAGCCAGGCATGGTGGTGGGTGCCTGTAATCCCAGCTATTTGGGGGGCTGAAGCAGGAAAATCACTTGAACCCAGCAGGCAGAGGTTGCAATAAGCTGAGATCACATCACTGCACTCTAGCCTGGGCAACAGAGTGAGACTCTGTCTCAGAAAAAAACCAAAGAACTGGGCCGGGCATGGTGGCTCCAGCCTGTAATCCCAGCACTTTGGGAGGCTGAGGCACGAGGTCAGGAGATCGAGACCATCCTGCCAACATGGTGGAAACCCATCTCTACTAAAAATACAAATATTAGTTGGACATGGTGGTGTGCACCTGTAGTCCCAGCTACTTGGGAGGCTGAGGTAGGAGAAACGCTTGAACCTGGGAGGCGGAGGTTGCAGTGAGTCAACATTGCACCACTGCACTCCAGCCTGGCGACAGAGTGAGACTCCATCTCAAAAAAAAAAAAACAAAAAACAACAAAAAAAACAAAAAACAAAAAACACATGTAGAGGAAGGAATACAAGTAGAAAATCAAATCACAATTTTGCATCCATCATAATAATCATTGATTCAGGCTAGAATCATTGGTGGATGCTAAAACCACCAATTGTTGGGGAAAAAAAGATATTTACAATATTTCTACAATCTTTAGGCAACTACCCCAGATTACTTATGAGTTATAAACTGACCAGTGACAAAGAGGATACCACCTTAACTAGAGATTAAAATTAACATCTCCAGAGGCTGGGCGCGGTGGCTCACACCTGTAATTCCAGCACTTTGGGAGGCCGAGGCGGGTGGATCACCTGAGGTCAGGAGTTCGAGACCAGGCTGGCCAACATGGTGAAACCCCATCTCTACTAAAAATACAAAAAATTAGCTGGGCATGGTTAGCACATACCTGTAATCCCAGCTACTTGGGAGGCTGAGGGAGGAGAATTTCGTGAACCTGGGAGGCAGAGGTTGCAGTGAGCCGAGATCATGCCGTTGCACTCCAGCCTGGGCAACAGAGCAAGACTCTGTCTCAAAAAAAAAAAAAAAATTAACATCTCCAATAATAGGACAAATTGAGTAACATGTTCCTGATGGGATGCATGAAAACACCACACAACACCACCAATAGAGTGTTCCTATAAAAAATGTGCAATCTGAATTAAATTCCAGGAAACAATTAAACCCAAGTTGAGGGACATCCTACAAAATAATGGCCTGGCTCTCCAAAAATATCTACGTCATGAAAGGCAAAGGCCAAAGAACTGTTTCAGATGTAAAATGACTAAAGACTACATCAAAATTAAACCCTCTGTGCATCAAAGGACACTATCAACAGAGTGAAAAGGCAGCTACAGAATGAGAGAAAATATTTGCAATGGTTATAAGAGGTGATAAGATATATATCCAGAATATATAAAGAACCCCTATAAATCAACAACAAAAACAAATGCCAGGTTCAGTGGCTTATGCCTGTAATCCCAGCATTTTGGGAGGCCAAGGCAGGTGGATCACCTGAGATTAGGAGTTCGGGACCAGCCTGACCAACATGGTGAAACCCCATCTCTACTAAATATAAAAAATTAGCTGGGTGTGGTGGCGCATACCTGTGATACCAGCTACTTGGAAGGCTGAGGCCAGAGAATTGCTTGAACCTGGGAGGTGGAGGCTGCAGTGAGCCAAGATTGTGCTGTGCACTCCAATGTGGGCAACAAGGGCAAAATTCCATCTCAAAAAAAAAAAAGACATGATTTTAAAATGGGCAAAACTTGAATAGACAACCCTCCAAAGAAAACATACAAATGATTAATAAGCAGATAAAAGATGCTCAGTAACATGAACCATTTAGGAAATGCCAATCAAGACCACAATGAGATATAAGTTCACACTCGGCCGGGCTCGGTGGCTCAAGCCTGTAATCCCAGCACTTTGGGAGGCCGAGACAGGCAGATCACGAGGTCAGGAGATCGAGACCATCCTGGCTAACACAGTGAAACCCCGTCTCTACTAAAAAATACAAAAAAAAAGCTGGGCGAGGTGGCGGGCGCCTGTAGTTCCAGCTACTTGGGAGGCTGAGGCAGGAGAATGGCGCAAACCCGGGAGGCGGAGCTTGCAGTGAGCTGAGATCCGGCCACTGCACCCCAGCCTGGGCGACAGCGCGAGACTCTCTCCCAAAAAAAAAAAAAAAAAAAAAAAAAAAAAAAGTTCACACTCATAGGGATCAATATTTTAAAAAAAGAAAAAAAGAGAAAATACCAAGTGTTGTGAGGATGTGGAGAAATTAGAACACTTATGCACTGTTGGGGTATAGTCACTGTGGAAAACAGTACGGCAGTTCCTCAAAAATTAAAAATCGAACTACCACGAAGTCCACCAATCCCAATTCTGGATATATAAACAAAGGAATTGAAAGCAGGGAGTTAAACAGGTATCTGCACACCTGTGTTAGTAGCAGCATTATTCACGACAGCCAAAAGGTGGAAGCAACTCAAGTCCATCAACAAATCAACAGATGAATAAAATGTGGTCTATCTATACAAAGGTATATTACTCAGCCTTAAAAGGAAGGAAATTCTGTCTGGGCGCGGTGGCTCACACCTGTAATCCCAGCACTTTGGGAGGCCAAGACAGGCAGATCATCTGAGGTCAGGAGTTTGAGATCAGCCTGGCCAACAAGGTGAAACCCCGTCTCTACTAAAAATACAAAACTTAGCTGGGCGTGGTGGCTGCGCCTGTAATCCCAGCGACTTGGGAGGCTGAGGCAGGAGAATCGCTGGAACCCGGGAGGTAGAGGTTGCAGTGAACCGAGATCGTGTCACTGCATTCCAGCCTGGGGAACAGAGCGATACTCTGTCTCAAAAAAAAGGAAGGAGGCCAGGCGCGGTGGCTCAAGCCTGTAATCCCAGCAGTTTGGGAGGCCGAGACGGGCAGATGACGAGGTCAGGAGATCCTGGCTAACACAGTGAAACCCCGTCTCTACTAAAAAATACAAAAAAAAAAAAAAAAAAAAAAAAAAAAACAACAACTAGCAGGGCGAGGTGGCGGGCGCCTGTAGTTCCAGCTACTCGCGAGGCTGAGGCAGGAGAATGGCGTGAACCCGGGGGGCGGAGCTTGCAGTGAGCTGAGATCCGGCCACTGCATTCCAGCCTGGGCGACAGAGCGAGACTCCGTCTCAAAAAAAAAAAAAAAAAAAAAAAAAAAAAAAAAAAAAAAGGAAATTCTGACATATGCTACTGATTCAAGAGCTACACAGAAATTATTTAGGCAGATAGTGGGTAAAATAGGGCAAAACAGTCCTCAGCAGAATTTTCCTTTTAACAAAAGCAGCCCCCAAATCATTATAAAAGGCAGCCTGAAAAACCAAGCTGCAGACACAGATAAGAAAGCTGGAAGCTTGCACAGGTGAACGCAGGCAGCTGTGCCAATAGAAAAGGGCTACCTGGGGGCCAGGTATGTTCAGCATGGAGGCTCCATCTTCCCTTTCCATTGTCACCACGTGTACAGTAAAGAAAAAGGCAACATGGCCCCGGCCAGAGAACACATCCGCATAATAAAAGATTAGGGTGGGGGCAGCCAGGTTTTTGCCCCCTATGCAAAGGGCACACCTGGTCCAACCAATCTTTCATGCCCTGTGTAAATCAGACAACGCCTCCTTAAGCTCATCTATAAAACCGCTTACATTCGCAGAAGCAGCAACCCATTTTTTCGGGACCCCTGTCTGCTGCAGAGAGCTCTTCTCTTGCACCTATTAATCTTCCACTCTGAACCTCATTCTTGTGTGCCTGCATCTTAGTTTTTCATGGTTGTGAAACAACAAACCTTGGGTATTTACCCTAGACAAACAATACCGTTTCACTACAATATGGATGAAGGTTGAGGACATTATGCTTAACGACATAAGCCAGTCACAAAAGGACAAATACTACATGATTGCACTTACATGTGGTAATAAATAGTCAAACTCACATCAAATTAGCTGGGCATGGTGGTGTGCATCTGCTGTCCCAGATACTTGGGAGGCTGAGGCTGGAGGATCACTTGAGCCTAGGTGGTGGAGGCTGCAGTGAGCTATGATTGTACCACTGCACTCCAGCCTAGAGTTCGAGACTAGTCTGGCCATGATGAAACACTGTCTCTACTAAAAATACAAAAAAATTAGTCAGGTGTGGTGGCATGCACCTGTAATCCCAGCTACTCAGGAGGCTGAGGCAGGAGAATCATTTGAACCCAGGAGGTGGAGGTTGCAGTGAGCTGAGATTGTGCCACTGCACTCCAGCCTGGGTGACACAGCAAGACTCAGTCTCAAAAAATTAAATAAGTAATTAATTAATTTTAAAAAGATAATGTTTCTGTATTAATTAGTTATTGCTACTAACAAATTATTCCATTTATAGTGATTTATAACAACAATCATCACTTGTTTTCTGTCATGATTTCAGTGGCTCAGAATATCGAGCATGGATTGACTGGGCAATTCCGTTTCAAATTCTCTCATAAAGTTGTAGTCAGATATTGGTTGAAGTGGGCTGCAGTCATCTGAAGGTTGGCCTGGGGCTGGAGCATGCACTTCCAGGATGGTCCCCTCACATGGCTGGTATGTTGGTGCTGACTGTTGACGGGAGGCCTCAGCTGCTCTCTGTATGAGCCTCTCAGAAGGTGCATTGAGTGGCCTTGCAACATGGCAGCTGGCTTCCCTCAGAATGAGTAATCCAGGAGAGCAAGACAGTAGCCACAATGTCTTTGATGACTTCGCCTTGGAAGTCACTGTATTAGTCCATTTTCACACTGCTATAAAGAAATACTTGAGACTGGGTAATTTATAAAGGAAAGAGGTTGCATGGCTCTGTGGCTGGGGAGGCCTCAGGAAACAATTACAGCCGAAGGCAAAGGAGAAACAAGTACCTTCTTCACAAGGTGGCAGGAAAAGTAAGAAATAGTGAAGGAGGAACTGCCAAACACTTATAAAAGCATCAGATCTCATGAGAAGCCGCTCACTGTCACGAGAACAGGATGAGGGAAACTGCCCCCATGATCCCATCACTTCCCATCAGGTCCCTCCCTTGACGTATGGGTATTATAATTTGAGATGAGATTTGGGTGGGGACACAGAGCTGAACCATGTCAGCCCCACACCATCATTTTCCCAGAATTCTATTCACCACAATGGTCAGCTGATACTCGGGGGACACACTGGGGCGTAAACCCCTTTTTCACACAAGGAGGCAAGGATCACTGAGGGCCATCTTAGCAGCTTCTACCACAGTGTCATATCATAAATAATATTCACCAGAGTTAAATTCGATGTGTGAGGGCCAGGCATGGTGGCTCACACCTATAATCCCAGCACTTTGGGAGGCTGAGGCCTCCTCACTTGAGGTCAGGAGTTCAAGACCAGCCTGGCCAACACAGTGAAACCCCATCTCTACTAAAAATACAAAAAGTAGCCATGTGTGGTGGTGGGCACCTGTAATCCCAGCTACTTGGGAGGCTGAGGCAGGAAAAGTGCTTGAACTCAGAAGAAGGAAGTTGCAGTGAGCCGAGATCGTACCATTGCACTCCAGCCTGGGTGACAAGAGCAAAACTCCATCTCAAAAAAAAAAAAAAAAAAAAAAAGAGCAGAGTGGTCTGTTTCGCATTGCTATGCAAACTCAACTGACTGAAGACTCCTTTGGGGACGGTTATGAAGAGACCTTTTAATGCAAAATCAGGCCATTTTAATAGCACACCATAGTCCAGAAATGTGTTTAGTGAAATCTGACAATAGGCCAGGCCCTCCTTCTTACAGGACAGGAGAGTTGCACCCAGCTTACATTTACATATAACTTAAATCAACTATATATATGCATATTGAGGGCAGAGGGAGAGAATATGAGTTTACATCATAAAAGATTTGTCTGCTCTTCCTATCAACAATTTTATGCCCTGGAGTAGGAGGAAGACTGGTGATTTGAATCCAAAATTCCTTCGCACATTGTCAGTCTGTAGATATCACTCATGGTGTGAGCATCTCACCTTGTGAGTTGATTCTGCTATTTTAAGTACATATTTTTGACACAACAAGGCCCTGCATAACCAAGCAATTCCTTCAGCTGATGCTCAACTGAAAACAAACACACAGAAACAGCAATCTGTTCATCTCTAAGAGCAGGGAAAAGGACTATTTTTAAGTTGATATGCCACTCAACAACATATTGTGTAAAGATGGCTCCATACACCAGACCTTATTGAGAACCAAAGACTCATAAAAGTAATTCTGGCAATACTAAATTCCAGCCTTACATGCATATATTCTTTAAAACTAAGTTCCTGGTTGGGCAAAGTGGCTCATGACTGTAATCCCAGCATTTTGGGAGACCAAGGCAGGACGATCACTTGAGCCCAGGAGTTCAAGATCAGCCTGGCACCATAGAAAGACCCTGTCTCTACAAAAAAAAATTAAAAATTAGCTGGGTGTGGCAGTGTGCACCTTTAGTCTCAGCTACTTGGGAGGATGAGATGGGAGGATCACTTGAGCCCAGGAGATAGAGGCTGCAGTGAGCTATGATCACGTCACTGCACTCCAGCCTGAGTGACAGAGTGAGACCCTGTCTCCAATAATAATAACTAGGTGTCTGAGAAAGCAGACTGCTGTTTTCAGCCTGCAAAATGGGTGTTCTAGGTAGAGGTCTCTACAGAAATAATTGTGTGTACGTGCGCACATGCAGGCGTGTGTATGTGCGTGTGCGTGTGTGTGAGAGAGATAGATTGTTTTAAGGAGCTGGCTCATGTAATTGTATGGGCTGCAGGCCGGGCTTGGTGGCTCACACCTGTAGTCAGAGCACTTTGGGAGGCCGAGGTGGGTGGGATCACCTGAGGTCAGGAGTTCAAAACTGGCCTAGCCAATATGGTGATACCCCGTCTCTACTAAAATTAGCCAGGTGTGGTGGCGGGCACCTGTAATCCTAGCTACTTGGGAGGCTGAGGCCGGAGAATCGCTTGAACCTGGGAGGCGGAGGTTGCAGTGAGCCAAGATCGTGCCACTGCACTCCAGCCTGGGCGACAGAGCGAGACTCTGTCTCAAAAGAAAAAAAAAAATTGTAGGGGCTGCAAGTCCTAAATCTGCAGCGCAGGCCAGGAAAAAGTTGATATTGCAGCCTTCAGTCCCAAGGTAGGCTGGAGACAGAATTCCTTCCTCTTCAGGGGACATCAGTCTTTTCTCTTAAGGTGTTCAACTGATAGATATGGCATTCCCACATTATGGAGGGTACTTTTCTTTACTCACAGTATACTACATATATCGAAATATTAATCACATTTTTTTGTGAGTCAGGGTCTCTCTCTGTCGCCCAGCCTGGCGTGCAGTAGCACAAACATGGTTTACTGCAGCCTCGAACTCCTGGGGTCAAGTTATAAAGCCATACTCCCATATCAGCCTCCCAAGTAACTGAGGCCACAGGCACACACCACCACACCTGGCTAATTTTTGTATATTTTTTTGTAGAGACTCACCATCTTGCCAGGCTGGTATCAAATTCCTGGCCTCAAGCCAACCTCCTGCCTCAGCCTTCTGAAGTGCTGGGATTACAGGTGTGAGCTACCACATCTGGCTAATCACATTTTATTTTTTATTTTTTATTTTATTTTTTTTTTTGAGACGGAGTCTCGCTCTGTCGCCCAGACTGGAGTGCAGTGGCGCGATCTCGGCTCACTGCAAGCCCCGCCTCCCGGGTTCACGCCATTCTCCTGCCTCAGCCTCCGGAGTAGCTGGGACTACAGGCGCCCGCCACCACGCCCAGCTAATTTCTTTTTGTATTTTTAGTAGAGATGGGGTTTCACCGTGTTAGCCAGGATGGTCTCGATCTCCTGACCTCGTGATCCGCCCGCCTCGGCCTCCCAAAGTGCTGGGATTACAGGCTTGAGCCACCGCGCCCGGCCACATTTTAAAAATACCTTTACAGGCCAGGTACAGTGGCTCGCCCCTATGATCCAAGGACTTTGGGAGGCCAAGGCGGAGAGATCACTTAAGCCCAGGAGTTCGAGGCCAGCCTGGCCAACATGGTGAAACTCCGTCTCTACTTAAAATGCAAAAAAAAGAAAAAAATTAGCCGGGCATGGAGGCACATACCTGTAGTCCCAGCTACTTGGGAGGCTGAGGCACAAGAATCCCTTGAACCCAGGAGGCAGAGGTTGTAGTGAGCAGCGATTGCACCACTGCACTCCAGCCTGGGCGACAGAGTGAGACTCTATCTCAAGAAAAAAAAAATACCTGTACCTTTACAACACCTGGACTGGTACCTGACCAAATAACTGGGTACCATGGCCTAGCCAAATTGACACAGAAAGTTAACCACTACAACAGCTACCATAGGAATCACTGAACCAACAAAAGCCCAAATGATCCCTTTGTTGATTTCATTCTTTTTCCTTTGTCATCAAATGCAATTACTTCAGTTTAGTATACAAAACTGAAATCCAAATGAAGAAAAACACCAACTAGTTTCCATTATTGTCATCAAGACACATCTTTGGAACTCTCCATGGGCAACAGCTGCGCCTTTAGAAGTGGGAACAGAAGTGGAGTTTGCAGACGAGGTCCCCAAGGAGAATTCTTCTTCTTCTTTTTTTCTTTTTCTTTTTTTTTTTTTTTTTTTTAAAGTAAAAGGTATTTTTAAAACATGATTGGCCAAAGGGCAAAGGGCACAATGTCTGCTGAGCACTTCCTTTTTTTTTTTTTTTTTTGAGATGGAGTCTCACTCTGTCACCCAGGGTGGAGTGCAGTGACACAATCTTGGCTCACTGGAACCTCTCTGCCTGCCAGGTTCAAGTGATTCTCCTGCCTCAGCCTCCCAAGTAGCTGGGACTAGAGGCGCCTGTCACCATGACCGGCTAATTTTTGTATTTTTATGACAGATGGGGTTTCACCATGTTGGCCAGGCTGGTCTCAAACTCCTGACCTCAGGTGATCTGCCCACCTCTGCCTCCCAGAGTGCTGGGATTACAGGTGTGAGCCACTGTACCTGGCCTGTTAAGCACTCCCTTATAGCGGATGCAGCCTCTGGGCTGCAGAGGCAGAACCTCCCCTAGAAGGAGCTCCTGCCGGGCAGCAGAGACAGGGGAACCTTCCCAGGGAAGGGGTTCCAGGGACCCTCCTCCGTGGAGTCACCCGAGCAGAGGGGGCTGCTGTGAAACCCCATACTTTTCTGGGGTTCACACGCTGTGAGTCTGTAGACCTCTCTCATGGTGTGAGCATCTCACTTAGTGGGTAGATTCTATTTTAAGGACATATTATTGATACAACGAGGCCCTGTATACCCAAGCAATTCCTTCAACTGGTGCTCAACTGAAAAAAAAACACACACAGAAACAGCTATCTGTTCATCTCTAAGAGCAGAGAAAAAGACTATTAAACAAACTTGTCCCTCCCCTCCCCTCCCCTCCTCTTCTCTCCTCTCCTCTTTCGACAGGATCTCACTCGACAGGATCTCACTCTGTTGCCCAGGCTGGAGTGCAGTGGTGCAATCTCTTGGCTCACTCCATTCTCTGCCTCCCAGGTTGAAGTGATTCTCCTGCCTTAGCCTCCTGAGTAGCTGGGATTACAGGTGTGTGCCACCTGGCTAATTTTTGTATTTTTAGTAGAGACGAGCTTTTGTCATGTTGGCCAGGCTGGTCTCAAGCTCCTGGGCTCAAGTGATCCGTCCGCCTTGGCCTCCCAAAGTGCTGGGATTACAGGTGTGAACCACTGCACCTGGCCACTTAATCCTTTTAAAAAACAAAAATGTAGGAGGAAATCTGTGGTGTATTTGTAATTACCAACTACAGCCCGAGAGAATGCCAAGCCTACCAGGCATAGAACCTTTGCTGATCTTGTCTGGGAAGGTTCTTCGGCCTCTGCTGCCTGGCAGGGGCTCCTGCGAGGGGAGGTTCTGCCTCTGCAGCCCAGAGGCTGGTCTCAAACTCCTGACCTCAGGTGATCCGCCCACCTCAGCCTCCCAAAGTGCTGGGATTACAGGCGTCAGCCACTGCGCCCGGCCCCATCCTGGATCTTACTGACATCAACAATATTACAACATATTAGTAACTAATTTAAGGCAGAGAAATCACACCACAGTCCTGTGACCCCTTCCTGCCCTTGCCGACGGGTAGAAATTTCTCATGGGGATATCTGCAGCGTCAGAGCTCTCCAGCAGGGCACTCTCAGGCACACTCAAATGGAATTCTAGAAAGAATTTAACAGAGCGTCTGTTTACAAACTCGCGTGCGGGGCTAATTTTTACAACGTGGGACGGTGAAACCCCTCGGCATCACTCACCACAGTAGAGGTCAGGGGAGGAGAGAGCATGACTGAGCTGGGTGAGAGCTGGATCTGGGGAGGCGGAGCCCCAAGCCACAGGCAGCATCACTGCAAGAAGTGGGGAGAGACAGGGAAGAAAGCCCCCGGCTGCTTCTCTCGCCCTCCGACCTCTTCTCAGGGCCTCATTAGCCAAACCCACAGGAAGACAAAGGAGAAAGAAACTCAGAAAATGTGTCCACAGAGGTCAAGCCCCCAGGGCGCAGAGCAGGGCTGGGAAGGAGGAAGAAAGCATAAGGAGGGCACGGAGAATAATCAGCTCAACAACTCACACTCACTGACTGGTTCACGCGTCACAGAAGCCCAAAGCGCTTACACCTGGAGGCTTAGGAGGCAGCCCCGCCCCTCCAGCAAGTCCTGGTTAAAGTGGGCTGTCATCTGTATTGTTGACTGAGAAAAGCCAATACCTACGAAAGTGTTACTGTGCCAAATTACCGTGTCCTCAAGGGGGTAGGCTCGCAGGTGCAGGTGAGGTGCTTGTGCCTTGGGGCCCAGTGTCACTGAGAAGGGTTCCTACACCTCCAAATCTCTTGTGCAGGCTTTACCAAGGGGGGCCTCACAAGAGAAGGGGAACGAGGCAGAGGACAGTTAACTAAGCAAGGACTTCACCTGACCTCTGCTAGTTCTCCTTCTCTTGCCATTTTTTTTTTTTTTTTTTTTTTTTTTTTTTTGAGACAAAGTCTCACTCTGTCACCCAGGCTGGAGTGCAATGGCGTGATCTCGGCTCACTGCACCCTCTACCTCCCAGGTTCAAGCAATTCTCCCGCCTCAGCCTCCCGAGTAGCTGGGATTACAGGCACCTGCGACCACACTCAGTCCATTTTGGTATTTTTAGTAGAGACAAGGTTTCACCATGTTGGCCAGGCTGGTCTCGAACTCCTGGCCTCAAGTGATCCTCCTGCCTTGGCCTCCCAGAGTGCTGGGATTACATGTGTGAGCTAGCATGCTCAGTCAAAAAAATGATAATCTGACACATGCTACAACATAGATGGACCTTGAGGACATTATGCTAAGTGACATAAGCCTGTCACAGAAGAGCAAATACTTTATGATTCCACTTACATGAGGCACCTAGAGGAGGCAAATTTATAGACACAGAAAGTAGAATAAAGGTTTCTGGGAGCTGGAGGAGCAGGAAAGTGGTGAGTTATTGTTAAATGGATACAGAGTTTTAGCCTAGGATGATGGAAAGTTCTGGAGATGGATGGTGGTGATGGCTGAACAACAATGTGAAGGTATTTAATGCCACTTTGTCCCCTTAAAAATAGTTAAAATTGTAAATTTTATATTATGTGTATCTTACCACAATAAAAAATAAAAATAAAAACAAAACCTCCCTAGCTGCTTCCCATGGGGAGGCACAGCCAGGGCTCTGTCTTCAGGGTGGGCGCTGCCCCAGGGTTGGCCATCCCTGCCGCCAGGGGGACAGAGCGAGACTCCGTCTCAAAAAAAAAAAAGAAAAAAAAAACAAACATTAGCGGGGCGTCATGGCTCACGCCTGTAATCTTAGCTACTCAGGAGGCTGATGCAGGAGAAACTCTTGAACCCAGGAAGAGGAGGTTGTGGTGAGCCAAGATCTTACCTAACTGCACTCTAGCCTGGGTGACAGAGTGCAACTCCCTCAAAAAAAAAAAAAAAAAAAAAAGAGAAGAGAAGAGGCTTAAGTGGCTCAGGCTTCTACAGGCTGTACAGGAAGCATGGCAGCTTTTGCTTCTGGGGAGACCTCAGGAAACTTTTACTCATGGCGGATGCAAAGCGGGAGCAGGCTCGTCTTACATGGCAGGAGCAAAAGAGAAAGCGAAGGAGGATGCGCCACGCACTTTCAAACGACGAGGCCTCGCAAGAACACACTCACCATCAGGAGAACAGCAACAAGGGGACGGTGCTAAGCCATTGATGAGAAATCCGGCTCCATGACCCCATCGCCTTCGACACTGGGGATTACCATTCGACCGGAGATTTGGGTGAGATCACAGTTCCAAACCATATCAGGGAGAAAGTGGAGGCTGGGAATCTGCACACTGCTCCTCTGAAAACCACCCATGTGCCTTCAAAGCCTTTGGAAAATCTTCGAGACCCTCTCCACCACCCCCAAGTCTACCCAGACCCTGTTCGAAGGCTCTGTTAGTCACTCTGCGGCAGACAAAAACAAGGCTAAGGGCGGTCAAGTAATTTACCCAACACCACCTGGCAAGTGGCTGCATTGGAATTCGAACTTGGGATGAGCTACGAAATCCATTGCCTTTCAACCATGCTGTCCTATGAAAACAAGGCTTGTGTGTTTTCCCTAGTATCATCTAAGTGCAAAATTACCCATTTGTGGACATCGGAAATTGTCTTGTGTGTTAAAATCGCTAACAATGTTATTACTACCTGCTGAGCACTCGAGGGCCTGGCAAGATTGGTTGTACAAAAATACAAGGAAATCATTCATCATTCATTTTCTCCTCTTCACACCCCCTAAGAAATCAAGCCTCAGTTGTCACAGAATTGTGTCCTAGTGACCAGCAGGTGGCACCACCACCTCATTGTTGTCTTGACACTGCCTTGGGGAGAATTTCATTTTGTAGGTAACCAGTGTAAATGGAAACAAAGTTTCCCCCCCCGGCCTTCTTTCCTACCCTGGCCTTGTTCCTCTTGTTTCTGCTCAAAGATGGGTAGCCTCCTGCCTGGCTCTAATTGATTTAGTTTCCTTGAATTTCATTTCTTTGACACTGAAAAGGATTTAGCTGGTAGTTTTGGCCATGAGGTGAAGGTATGATTGTAAGAACTCATTTACTGAGGGCTTACCTTGCACCCAGCACTTTGCTTGAATCATCTCATTTAATTGCTGCAATAAGAAAAGGAGGGGCCGGGCGCAGTGGCTCAAGCCTGGAATCCCAGCACTTTGGGAGGCCGAGACGGGTGGATCACGAGGTCAGGAGATCGAGGCCATCCTGGCTAACACGGTGAAACCCCGTCTCTACTAAAAAATACAAAAAACTAGCCTGGCAAGGTGGCGGTGCCTGTAGTCCCAGCTACTCGGGAGGCTAAGGCAGGAGAATGGTGTAAACCCGGGAGGCGGAGCTTGCAGTGAGCTGAGATCCGGCCACTGCACCCCAGCCTGGGCGACAGAGCAAGACTCTGTCTCAAAAAAAAAAAAAAAAAGAAAAAGAAAAAAGAGAAAAGGAGATGAGTTCTGGTTTGGTTTGGTTTGGTTTTGAGACACAGTTTCCCTCGGTCGCCCAGGCTGGAGTACAGTGGCACAATCGCGGCTCACTGCAACCTCCACCTCCTGGGTTCAAGCAATTCTCCTGCCTTAGCCTCCCTAGTAGCTGGAATTACAAGCACACACCACCATGCTCGGCTAATTTTTGTATTTTTAGCAGAGACGGAGTTTCACCATGTTGGCCAGGCTGGGCTTGAACTCCTGACCTCAGGTGATCTGCCTGTCTCAGCCTCCCAAAGTGCTGGGATTATAGGCGTAAGCCACTGCACCCAGCCAAGTTCTGTTTTGATAATAATAGCACAAGCCTGGGGGCGCTGGATTCTGTTTAATTGTTTCAGTCTTTCATTGCTGGTCACTAGCCAATACTTCTGTGACAATTGAGGCTTGATTTCTTGTGGGGCTGGGGAGTATGATGATGAGAAACAAATGAATGATGAATGTTCTCCTTGTATTTTTGTACAACCAATCTTTCCCAGTCCTGGTATGTTCCACAAGTAGTATTAACACTAGTAGCAATTGTAACACACAAGGCAATTTCTGATGTCCACAAATGGGCAAAAAGACAACCCAAATTTCAATAGGTTTTTGAATGTTAGAAAAATATTACATCAATTTTAAACAATAAATGTTAGGGTAATATCACACGAGTTTTTCTCATTAGGAGTGTATTATATAAAACTTTATTTGATAATATATATTCTGGGTGACTATAATAAAATGTGATAAAAATAAAGTGACATACATAATATATATGATATTTTCGTTTATAACCATTATATGCACATTAATATTGCGTGTGTGTGTTTGTGTGTGTGTGTCACTGGGGTAAAGGCTGGGGGTATCAATCCTAACCCACTCACCTGATACCAACCAGCTCCAAGTTTTAAGAAGATATATACATGACTCCTTCCTACACGAAATATTACCAAGTATCACTATATGGCAAGATTTTCAAATCCAGGGCAGTCGCTCACTTAGAATCACGAGATTGATCCTGTATCACCCACCTAAACCCCTTAGCATGCAAATGAAGGCATTGTGACCCAAAGAAGGGGTGATTTCCTTGAGACACAGTGTTGGAATTGCAAGACCCCAACCCCCGACCCTACAATAAAGCTTCTTCCACATGAACTGTTCTGTTCTTGTGTTTGAAAAAACAATGAATCCAAACACAGGGGTTCTCATTTATCTCTTGTTAAGTATGTTCTTTTTTTTTTTTTTTTGAGACGGAGTCTCGCTCTGTTACCCAGGCTGGAGTGCAGTGGCTGGATCTCAGCTCACTGCAAGCTCCGCCTCCCGGGTTTACGCCATTCTCCGACCTCAGCCTCCCGAGTAGCTGGGACTACAGGCGCCCGCCACCTCGCCCGGCTAGTTTTTTGTATTTCTTAATAGAGACGGGGTTTCACCGTGTTAGCCAGGATGGTCTCGATCTCCTGACCTCGTGATCCGCCCGTCTCGGCCTCCCAAAGTGCTGGGATTACAGGCTTGAGCCACCGCGCCCGGCCAAGTATGTTCTTTTTGATGTGAGTTTCCTGACTATTCAGATTTTTAAAAAGATATTAAATATGTCATCTAACTAATTGGCCATTTATCAAATTTGGTGCTACTTACAAATCTGATGGTGTCTTCTACGTCCTCTTCTGTGACTTTAATAAAAATGTCGAATGGCCAAGTTTGAGGACAGAGCTTACTGATCATTTACAAATTTCATTTAGGATCCTACTGATTCATGAAACCCAGGACTGGCTGGCTACATAATTTACAGGGTCCAAGGCAAAATGAAAATGCAGGCAAAGTGGAAATAGTGGAGGTTTAAGCCAAGCATGTGCCCTTCTGAATGTGGGGCCCTATGTGACTGCACTGGTCACACCCCTATGAAACCAGCTCTGATTAAATCCTTTGGTTTCAATCATTCAACCTGCTACAAATTGATTTATCTAACATATGTCCATTGGAATAGCTTCTAGCCATGAGCAGCAGGAAACGCAACAAACAATGGCTTAAGCATGTAACAAGCAATCCAGGAGCAGGTAACCAAGGACTGCTGCAGCTGCTGATGGAACCCTTCTCTTTTCCTTTCTCTCTCTCTCTCTCTCTTTGTTTTTTTTAACAGAGTCTCACTCTTGCTATCCAGGTTGGAGTACAGTGGCACAATCTCGGCTCCCTGCAACCTCCATCTCCCAGGTTCAAGTGATTTTCTGGCCTCAGCCTCCTGAGTAGCTGGGATTATAGGTGCACACCACCACGCCTGGGGAAATTTTGTATTTTTAGTAGAGACGGGGTTTTGCCATGTTGGCCAGGCTGGTCTCGAACTCCTGACCTTGTGGTCCGCCTGCCTCGGCCTCCCAAAGTGCTGGGATTACAGGCTCGAGCCACTACACCTGGTCCTGCCTCCTTTCCCTCTCTTTAGCATCCAGTTTTCTTCTTCTTCTCCTTCTCCTCCTTCTTCTTTTTGTTTTTTGGACTCTGGAGTCTCATTCTGTCCCTTAGGCTGGAGTGCAGTGGCACAATCTCAATCTTGGCTCACTGCAACCTCCACCTCCCAGGTTCAAGTGATTCTCCTGCCTCAGCCTCCCAAATAGCTGGGATTACAGGTGCGTGCCACCATACCCAGCTAATTTTTGTATTTTTGGTAGAGACAGGGTTTTGCCATGTTGGCCAGACTGGTCTCAAATTCCTGACCTCAGGAGATCTGCCCGCCTTGGCCTCCCCAGGTGTGGGATTACAGGCGTGAGCCACCACGCCCAGCCTGTCATTTTCTTCTCCTGACCTGAATAGCTGCAGTACCTTAAACCGTCATATCCATATACCAGGTGTGAAAAATGAGGCATGGCAAAGGACAGAGAGCAAAACCTTCTTCTCTAAAGCATCTGCCTTTATATTCAGGAAAAGAAAGCTTCCCAGGGCTTTCAACTGACATCTCATTGACTATATCTCAAAGCTGCATCACATGGTCACACTTAGCTTCAAAGGAGGCTTGGAATTAGTGTTCCACTGTCCACTGTCTTCAGCTGAGAAAGTTGACATATATGTGGGTAGTATTTCTTTTCTTTTCTTTTCTTTTCTTTTCAGACAGAACCTTCCCCTGTCACCCAGGCTGGAGTGCAGTGGTGCGATCACTGCTCACTGCAGCCTCTGTCTCCCTGGCTCAAGGGATCCTCCCACCTCAGCCTTTTGAGTAGCTGGGACTACAGGCACACGCCACGCCACCATGCTTGGCTAATTTTTTTTTTTTTTTTTTGTAAAGACAAGATCTCAGCCAGGTGCGGTGGCTCACGCCTATAATCTCAGCGCTTTGGGAGGTCATGGTGGGTGGATAACTTGAGGTCAGGAGTTTGAGACCAGCCTGGTCAACATGGCAAAACCCATCTCTACTAAAAATAGAAAAATTAGCAGGCCATGGTGGCATGTGCCTGTAATCCCAGCTATTGGGGAGGCTGAGGCAAGAGAATCACTTGAACCTGGGAGGCGGAGGTTGCAGTGAGCCAAGATCATGCCACTGCACTCCAGCCTGGGCAATAGAGAGAGACTGTGTCTCAAAAAAAAAAAAAAAAAAAAGACAAGGTCTCACTGTGTTACCCAGGTTGGTCTTAAATTCCTGAGCTCAAGTGATCCACCCACCTCAGCTTCCCGAAGTGCTGGGATGACAGGCGTGAGCCACTGTGCCCAGCCTGTGGGAAGTATTTCAAAGACCTGTTGCTGCAGAACAAACTGCCCCAAGTGGATTACAACATTTTGTTAGATCTCATGACTTTGGAAGTCAGGCAGGGCTCAGCTGGGTTTTTGTTCCTCATGGCATTTTGGGGAGTGACTTGGTCTGTCCAGAGGAGTCTGTCCGGGGAGTCCAAACAGCTTCATTCACATGTCCAGCATGTTGGTGGGGATGGCTGGCAGGCTGGGCCCAGCTAGGATTGTTGTCTGGAGCGTCTACATGTGGTCTTTCCAGCATGGTGCTCTAGGTTCCTGCACCAGAGTAGAACTTGCCACTGCCTTGACGACAGGCTTTTGGAATCACAGACAGTCACTTCTGCTGCACACTTGACCAAAGCAGTCACCAACCTGCCTAGGTCCAAGAAGAGGAGACAGCAACCCAGTAGTAAAGTACAGGCAGCTGTACTGGCCAGTGAGAACCAACTCATATTTCAAAAACATTGCAAGCTGGTTGTTAAACGTAGCCATCCTTAACATTGGCCACAGCGGAAATACATACATCAGAAACTGGCAAACACTACAAATCAGGACTTTTTCCCCCAAAAAGCCAATTGTTAAACATTTACCAGTACAACACTGTTCACCTCTCTATAGAAAGAGTATTAAAAAATTCACAGCCACATTTTAAATCTGCTATAAACCAACCTCAGTGTTCTTCAGATTCACTTTCTTTTGTCTGGTCCAGCCCACATTTGTTTGGTCCTCAGGAATAGCATGAGAGAACTTGTCAAATGCTTTCTGCAACCCATGACCCAATGGCCTAGTTATACTATGTGAAAACAAAATGAGATGCTTTTGGCTTACCTTGTTCTGAATGAGCCCGTGCTGCCTCCTAGCATCACCACTTTCTCTTTTTTTTTTTTTTTTTTTTTTTTGAGACGAGTCTCACTCTGTCACCAGGCTGGAGTACAATGGCACGATCTTGGCTCACTGCAACCTCCATCTTCCGGGTTCAAGTGATTCTCCTGTATCAGCCTCCTGAGTAGCTGAGATTACAGGCACACGCCACCACTCACGGCTAATTTTGTATTTTTAGGAGAGTCGGGGTTTCTCCATGTTGGTCAGGCTGGTCTTGAACTCCCGACCTTGGGCGATCCACTTGCCTCGGCCTCCCAAAGTGCTGGGATTACAGGCGTGAGCCACAGCACCCGGCCAGCATCACCACTTTCTTTTTCAAGTGCTCAAACTAACTCAGGTTAACAACTTGTTCCAGATTCTTCCCCCAATGAATATTTTGGTTTTTAATGTCCAAACACCTCCTTTGTTCTCTTTTGAAAATAAACTATTTTTTAAATTTGTTTTTGTTTTTGTTTATTTTTAATTTTTGAGATGGTCTCACTCTGTCACCCTGGCTGAAAAGCAGTGGCCTGAGCTCAACTCACTGCCACCTCCACCTCTTGGTCTCAAGTGATCCTCCCACCTCAGCCTCCCACGTAGCTGGGACTACAGTCATGCACCACCATGCCAGGCTAATTTTTTGTATTTTTTTGTAGAGATGGGCTTTTGCCATGTTGCCCAGGCTGGTCTCAAACTCCTGGGCTCAAGCAATCCACCCACCTCAGCCTCCCAAAGTGCTGGGATTACAGGCATGAGCCACTGTGCCTGGCCCTATTTTTTAAATATTTCAATTGTGTAATATAACACACATGCAGAAAGTTCGAATATAAATATGTACAAATTAATAAATAACTAGGAATGAAACATCCCTGGAACTATCACACAATCAATAAGTTGAATGTTGGGAGAAGCCGAAAAATCCACTGATGTGTCTCTTCCCAAGATTAACTTTCCCCTTCCCCTGTAGGTAATCGGTTTCCTGACTTTTTTTTTTTTTTGAGATGGAGTCTTGCCCTGTCACCCAGGCTGGAGTGCAGTGGCGCGATCTCGGCTCACTGCAAGCTCCGCCTCCCGGGTTTACGCCATTCTCCTGCCTCAGCCTCCCAAGTAGCTGGGACTACAGGCACCTGCCACCACGCCCGGCTAATTTTCTGTATTTTTTAGTAGAGACGGTGTTTCACAGTGTTAGCCAGTATGGTCTTGATCTCCTGACCTCATGATCCACCCGCCTTGGCCTCCCAAAGTGCTGGGATTACAGGTGTGAGCCACCGCGGCCGGCCCAGTTTCCTGACTTTAATGGTATTTACTCCACTGCATTTCTTCATCGTTACAGCCACTTTGTGTGCATTCCTAAGTCACATAGTTGAACCTTTACACTTTGTGTGAATGGAACCATACTGTATGTATAATTGGGACAAACGTTGCCCAACTCTGACCTTTTAGTGTGTTTTTCTTTCTCCATAGTTTCTCAAAGATTAACAAGACTGATTTCACAATCACCGTTGTAAAATCTTTTGCACAATTTTAGGCTAAAACCTCGAAAATCTTTCATGTGCTATCATGAGATTTCATCTGTATTCACAAAAAAGTTGTATTTTCAGGAAATAGAAAATTGAAGGTTTTAAGATGGTTCTTGTTGAACTGGATGGACCTAGGACTTCTTCATCACCTATCAAGTCTACTTTAAGGAAAAAAAAAGTTACAAATATCATAATATGTGTAAAATATTATGAATTCATAAACTGCATATAAAACATTATGCCGTAATCCCAGCTACTTGGGAGACTGAGGCAGGAGAATCGCTTGAATCCAGGAGGTGCAGGTTGCATTGAGCCGAGATTTGCACTCTAGCCTGGGCAACAGGGCGACACTCTGTCTCAAAAAAAAAAAAAATAAAGATGCATATTATAGATACTATAAACAGGCTGGGCGCGGTGGCTCACGCCTGTAATCCCAGCACTTTGGGAGGCCGAGGCAGGCGGATCACAAGGTCAGGAGATCGAGACCATGGTGAAACTCCGTCTCTACTAAAAATAGAAAAAATTAGCCGGGCGCAGTGGCGGGCGCCTGTAGTCCCAGCTACTCGGGAGGCTGAGGCAGGAGAATGGCGTGAACCCGGGAGGCGGAGCTTGCAGTGAGCCGAGATTGCGCCACTGCACTCCAGCCTGGGCGACAGAGCGAGACTCCGTCTCAAAAAAAAAAAAAAAAAAATAAATAAATAAATAAAAATAAATAAGATACTATAAACAGAGTTGATATTTACATTCTAGCCTATATTCAGCCCGCTGGTTCTCACCCTGCCCTTTAGGCACCTTGCTGGGGGGCTCAGCTGTATTTGGTGGGGATGCTTCTCAAATCCAATTATGATACCTGGTGTTTGCTGACCTTGGGTGCTCTTCTTCCCATACTGCCAAGCGTTGACATTCCAACTTTTCTTCTTCAGGGGCCTCAAGGCCCACTGAGTAAATCCTGTGTCTTTTTTTAAATTCTAATGTTTCTCAGGTTTTTGGGGTAGTGTCATATCTGGGAGCCAGCAGGGGCCCAGAAGGAAGAGAGGATAACTTAGCCGCCCACCTCCAGGCCAGCCATCTGTCCACCCAATTCCCCGGTGAATAGCCTTGATCAGCACACATAGGCCATGGGCACACATGCTTGCACACACGCACACGTATGCACACACATGCACATACACACACATCCCTCCCCCATTCTTCTGATAAATACGTTGCACAGAGAAGTGAGGAATGTGAGCTTCCCTGGCACTCCCAGGGTCCCCACGGAGATGCAAGGGCATTGGAGAGCCTACGGCACTTTCTGAGGTGCCCCAACTCAAAGTCCCCTTCTTTTACTTCTGTTGCACTCCACAGACCTTTACCGAGGGCTTCTTCTGTATCAGGCACCTTGTGCTGGTGCTGTGGAGAATAAAAATGATGGCACAAGAAGGGCACCCATCACATGATCAAAGAAAGGACAAACTTTTTTTTTTTTTTTTGAGATGGAGTTTTGCTCTTGTTGCCCAGGCTGGAGTGCAATGGCGTAGCCTCGGCTCACTGCAACCTTCACCTTCCAGGTTCAAGCGATTCTCCTGCCTCGGCCTCCCGAGTAGCTGGGATTACAGGCACCCGCCACCACACCTGGCTAATTTTTGTATTTTTAATAGAGACAGGGTTTCACCATGTTGGTCAGGTTGGTCTCAAACTCCTGACCTCGAGTGATTCACCCGCCTCGGCCTCCCAAAATGCTGGGATTACAGGTGTGAGCCACCGCACCCAGTCAGGAATAAACCTTTCTGCCTTCAACACAGCTATGCAAAACATTTGGAAAAGAATAAACAGTTCACAAGCTGGTGGTGGTGTGGGGAGGATCCTTCTGCTCTGAAATATGTGTCTCAGGGAGACTGAAGTCTGTAAGCAAGGTAGAAAGTGATTGGGGGTGTGAAGGGGAACTGGCTGATCCTAACTGGCAGGGAAGGGAGATCACTGCAGTTTGGCTGAACAGCTTGAGTCAACGAACCGGCTTAGCACTCCCTCTTCCCTCCCACCCACTCCAAGCCTGTTCTACCCGCCATGTCTCCCCATGATATTAGTTTACTAGGGCTGCCATAACTAAATGTCCCAGACTGGGTGGCATGGAATTTATCGTCTCACAGATGTGCAGGCCGCAAGTCCAACATCAAGAAATGGGCAGGTTTGGCCTCTTCTGAGACCTCTCTCCTTGCCTTGCAGATGGCCGCCTTCTTGCCATGGTGTGTTGTGGTCTTTCCTGTGTCCTTACACCCTTGATGTATCTTCGTGTCCAAATTTTCTCCTCTTGTAAGGACACCAGTCAGATTGGATTAGCATCCCCCCATACGACCCCATTTTAACTTAATTGCCTCTTCAAAAGTTCTATCTCCAAATGCAGTTACATTCTGGAATACTAGGGGTTGGGACTTCAACATGTAAATTTGGGGAGACACAGTTCAAGACCATAATACCCATCTTGGTCAGTGGCTTCACCGTTCAAGACCATGAGGTAACAAACATGAGACTCAGTGTCAACATGTTGAAGACAGTAGAGTAAAAGAGTTGAAAAACCTGGGTCTATGAAGACATCCATGTCACATGTCCTTCAATGACTTGTCAAATACATGATAAATGAACTTCTGGTTTAGATCACCATGAGTCAAGTGTCCTGTCTCCTGCAGCCGAAAGCATTCCTACCTAGTGACCCCCCCTAGCATTTACCACGGTGCCTAGCATACAGCAGGCACTCAATAAAGATGTTCACCTGAATGAACTCACTGATTCCAAGCCTTCAGTAGTAGCTCTCCATCCTCTCTGTTGAGAGACTTAAGCTCCTTAGGTCAGGTCAGCTAGGACTCTCTCTCTACTCAGGGTCTGGTCTCCAGCTTCAGCTGCTCCTCCGTACCTCACTCGGGCAGACTTGACCCTTTTTCTAGGATAAAATTAACCAAGAGGGATGCAGAGGATGCTCACAAGAGAGCCAAGGGCTGAGTGTGCATTTCAGAGTCTCGGGAAGCAGAGGTAAGTGTGAATGACACAGAGGAGATTTAGAGCAGGAGGAGGTTCAGCACAGGGCTGTCTCCAAAGGACCAAAGCCTTGGGGAGGGATTAGAAAGGCCTTGCAGAGACACAGGAAGGATGGCAGATACCAAGGTTAAGGAAGAATTTGCTTTCCTCCCACAAAACCAGAAAACATGGTTAAATGGAAAGTTGCTGTATTTATTTCCTAGGGCTGCCTTAAAAAGTACCACAAACTGGGTGGCTTAAAATAACAGAAATTGGCCGGGCGCGGTGGCTCAAGCCTGTAATCCCAGCACTCTGGGAGGCCGAGGCGGGCGGATCACAAGGTCAGGAGATCAAGACCACAGTGAAACCCCGTCTCTACTAAAAATACAAAAAATTAGCCGGGCGCGGTGGCGGGCGCCTGTAGTCCCAGCTACTCAGGAGGCTGAGGCAGGAGAATGGCGGGAACTCGGGAGGCAGAGCTTGCAGTGAGCCGAGATCGCGCCACTGCACTCCAGCCTGGGCAACAGCGTGAGACTCCGTCTCAAAAAAAAAAAAAAAAAAAAAAAAAAAATAACAGAAATTTACTCCCTTACAGTCTGGAGTCCATAAATCCAAAATCAAGGTGTCAGTAGGCAGGGTTGGTTCCTTCTTGGGGACTCAAGAAAAAGTCTGTTCCATGCCTCTGTCCTGGCTTCTGGTGGCTGCCAACAACTCTTGAAATTTATTGGAGCTACATAACTCTGGACTCTGCCTCACTGTCTCATGGCTACATGGCTGTCTCCCTCTGTCTCCATCTGTTTCTTCTTCCTTCTTCATTCTTCCTTCTTCCTTCCTTCTTCATTCTTCTTCCTTCTTCATTCTTCTTCCTTCTTCATTCCTCCTCCTCCTCCTCCTCCTCCTCCTCCTTTTTGAGACAGTGTCTTGCTCTGTCACCCAGGCTGGTGTGCCGTGGTGTGATCACAGCTCACTGCAGCCTCAACCTCCAGGCTCAAGTGATCCTCCCACCTCAGCCTCCTGAGTAGCTGAGATTGTAGGCACATGCTACCATGCCTGGCTAATTAAAAAAAAAATTTTTTTTTTGAGATCTCCCTGTTTTGCTCAGGTTTGTCTCAAATTCCTGGCCTTAAGTGATCCACCTGCCTTGGCCTCCCAAAGTACTGAGATTACAGGCATGAGCCACCACGCCCAGCCTCTTCTCTTTTTATAAGGACTCATCCTATTCCAGAATGCCCTTATCTTAACATACATTTTATTTACATATGCAATGGACCGATTTCCAAAAAAGGCCAAATTCACAGGTACCAGTCCCCAAATCTGTGGTGCTTTGCTAGGGCCATTGTGACACCATAAACTGAGTGGCGTAAGCAATAGCAGTGTATTCTCGCACAGCCCTGGAGGCCAGAAGTCCAACATCAAGATCCCAAGCTGGCTCCTCCGGGGACTGTGAGGGCGGGATCTGTTCCAGGCCCCTCTCCTCGGCTTGTGTCAGATGGCTGCCTTCTCCCTGTGTCTCTTCATATCCTCTTCCCTCCGTGCATGTTAGTATGTTTTTGGGAGGCCCAGTTCAACCCACAACAATTGGCCACTTTGGGAGAGCTCTTGCAAGCCCAACGGGATATCCTGGATGGTCGCAGTTAACTGGGAGTTGGGGAGGAGAATTTTCACAACATTTTATACAATAGTCTTTTTTTTTTTTTTTTGAGACAGAGTCTCGCTCTGTCACCCAGGCTGGAGTACAATGGCAAGATCTAGGCTGCCTGCAACCTCTGCCTCCTGGGTTCAAGTGATTCTCCTGCCTCAGCCTCCCGAGTAGCTGGGATTACAGGTGCCTGCCACCATGCCTGGCTAATTTCTGTACTTTTAGTAGACAGGGTTTCACCACATTGGCCAGGCTGGTCTCAAACTCCTGACCTCAGGTGATCTGCCTGCCTTGGCCTCCCAAAGTGCTGGGATTACAGGCGTGAGCCACCGTGCCCCGCCTATACAATAGTCTTTAAAGAAAGAAAGATTTTCTATTCCTTTCTCTATTTCGTAGGGAGCTATCTATCTTGAGCCTTAGTTGTTTTTTATTCTCCATACATTTAACATAGTACAAAATAGGGCCTTGATAAAGGTCCATGGAGTTTACTGAGCCCCCTGCAGCATGGGCAGTGCCTGGCACTTACAGCAGAAGATGTGGTCGAGGCTAGTGAAAAAGAGGTTGACTTCGAAATTACACAGACCAGGTTCAAATCCTAAATTTGTTTTGTGATGACTCTCGTGGCCCTGAATTAACCCTCCAAGCCTCTGTTTGCTCATCGGTAAAATGGAAACTCTCAGAGTATCTACCCTTTGCGGTTGCTACCAGGACAAAATGATGTGATGCACATATGATGCTCAGCAGAGGGCCTGGCTCATGACAGGTGCCTCATAAACACTACAGTTGGGCACTCAGTGAATGTGTGTTGACTTGAACTGCATAGCAACATGATGTCCCCACTCGGAAAATATATTTACCTTCCAGCATTTCGGTGTGGATTGTAGAACATAGTCGGGTGCCTGGATTTCCCGCACACACTTGCCCAGCCATAACATGCATTTGACAACTTTCACATGATGGCCATCAACGTGAACATCGAAGGAAACCTGCCTCTGGGGCTTTCTTAATCTGAATTCAGTGATCATCTAAATACAAGAGCTCATTTCCATGGTTGTAAACTTTGCCTTGGATTGTTTGACCTTGGATATCGGGACTTTGTTTCTGAATTTGTTTCACAACTCAATTTGGAGAGGAAAAAAAAACAACGGAAGGTGGGAGAGCTGCTTTGCAAGAGACACACCTTGTTCAAGACACATGTCCGCCTAACAGCTCCAAGAGAGGGTGGAGAACCTTCGTTCCCTAAACCTGCATCGTGTCACAACACACAGTGACAAGATGCGCAGCAGCATTCCACTGGCTGTGGCAGACTGAGGGGAGAGTGAGTGGACATTGGAGCTATTTACATTCCCAACCAAGGCTGTGCTGGCTCCTCCCCTGGCCTTCCTGGGCCGATTCTGATAGACCTGGGTCAACAGAAATCCTGCAATAACTTTAGGGTCAGCCTCACCTCTGTGATCCCAGCACTTTGGGAGGCCGAGGCGGGTGGATCACAAGGTCAGGAGTTTGCTGGCCAACATGGTGAAACTCCGTCTCTACTAAAAATACAAAATTAGTGGGGCATGGTGGCGTGCACCTGTAATCCCAGCTACTCGGGAGGCTGAGGCAGGAGAATCGCTTGAACCCAGGAGGCAGAGGTTGCAGTGAGCTGAGATTGTACCACTGCACTCCAGCCTGGGTGGCAGAGCGACACTCCGCCTCAATAATAATAATACTAATAATAATTTAGGGTCAGTCCCAGATCCAAATGAATCGTGGTTTCCAAAAGGCAAAAGAATAAAGACATGTGAGCTACATGATGCAATGGGCTAAGGAGATTTGGCCAGCTGGACCACAGGGCATGACATAACACACAGCTGGCTTCAGGCGTGGGCCACCCCCACCTCTCCTGACCCCTAAAAAGACCTTCATTGCTTCCAGGTAGAAGAAAGTGGTTTGAGTTATAGAGGAGGAGGGTTTGCTACACTGGGTTGACGCCGAGGTTTCTTGGAAGTGTGGGGAACAGTGGGGAGTGGGGAAAAGATGATTGACAGGACAAGATAAATAAAGCTAGTCGATCAGGATTCTCTCACCTCTCAATAATGTTGATAATAATTGGCATTTCTGAGCTTTGGCTGTAAGACAGGCAGCAAATGAGGTGTTTGTCATATGTTATCTCTGGTTCTCACAACTCTCAAGGTGGCTTTTATTTTATTTATTTATTTATTTATTTATTTATTTATTTTATTTTATTTTATTTTATTTTTTTTTTGAGACGGAGTCTCACGCTGTTGCCCAGGCTGGAGTGCAGTGGCGCGATCTCGGCTCACTGCAAGCTCCGCCTCCCGGGTTCCCGCCATTCTCCTGCCTCAGCCTCCTGAGTAGCTGGGACTACAGGCGCCCGCCACCGCGCCCGGCTAATTTTTTTGTATTTTTAGTAGAGACGGGGTTTCACTGTGGTCTCGATCTCCTGACCTTGTGATCCGCCCGCCTCGGCCTCCCAAAGTGCTGGGATTACAGGCTTGAGCCACCGCGCCCGGCATTATTTTATTTATTTATTATTATTTTTTGTAGAAACAGGGTCTTGTTATGTTGCCCACAGGCTGGTCTCCCGCTGGCCTCAAGCAATCCTCCCCGCTCAGCCTCCTAAAGTGCTGGAACTACAGGCATGAGCCACCTCACCCAGCCTCCAAGGTGGTTTTTATTACACTCGTTCCATTTATCTATGACCGCATAATAAATGACTCAAACCACAGTGGTGGGAAGCCATAACTGCTTTATGATGCTCACGGCTTCTCTGGGTCAGGGGTTGGAAGGGGCTTGTCTCTGCCCCATGATGTCTGAACTGGGAAGACTTAGAGCACAGGAGAGGCCCAATGGCTGCGGCCAGATCCATCCTGAGGTTCATCACCTCCATGCCTTGCAGCTGCTGCTGCCACCGGCTGCACCCTCTGCCTGGATGTCTGCAGTGCGCCTGCGTGAGGCCCCTCCACGATCCTGAGCTTCCTCACAGCATTTCAAGTTCCAAGAATGAATGCCCCAGGAAAGGGAGCCAAATGCAAGCTGTACTGCCTTCTACAGACCTGGAAGTCACACAGCATCATTTCTCCTCTTCCTGAGGTTCAAGTTCACCTCTCCACAGGAGGAGAGGTCAGTTGTCGTTGTAAGAAGAGCATGTGGATGGGAGATGTTGTTGCAGTCACCTTTGGAAATTTTTTCTGCCACGATGCTTGTTCGAATGGAAGGTAATGCAGACTCGAAGGGTTCCGTGGATCACTTAAGGCCAGGTGTTTGAGGTTAGCCTGGGTAACATAGCGAGACCCTGTCTCTATAAAACATTTAAAAACTAACTGGGTGTGGTGGCACGTGCCTGTAGTCCCAGCTACTTGGGACACTGAGGTTGGAGAATTGCCTCAGCCCAGGAGTTCAAGCAGTAAGCTATGATCATGCACTCCAATCTGGGCAAGAGAGCAAGATCCTGTCTCAAAAGAAAGAAAGAAGGAAGGGAAGGAAGGGAGGAGGGGAGGAGGGGAGGAGGGGAGGGAAGGAAGGAAGGGAGGGAGGAAGGAAGGGAGGGAGGGGAAGGGGAAGGGAGAAAGTTCAGCAGTTCCACAGCTGTTTTTGTTTTGTTTTGTTTTTTGAGACAGAGTCTCGCTCTGTCGCCCAGGCTGGAGTGTAGTGGTGCAATCTCAGCTCACTGCAACCTCCGCTTCCCGAGTTCAAGCAATTCTCCTGCCTCAGCCTCCTGAGTAGCTGGGATTATAGGCACCTGCCACCATGCACAGCTAATTTTTTTGTATTTTTAGTAGAGACAGGGTTTCATCATGTTGGCCAGGCTGGTTTTGAACTCCTGACCTCAAATGATCCACCCACCTTGGCCTCCCAAAGTGCTGGGATTACAGGTGTGAGCACCTGGCCACAGTTCCACAGCTTTTAAGTGCCAGCTCTGGGATCTGCACTCAAGCCACTTGGGTTTAAGGCATTTTTCTATCCATGTGACTGCACCCTGACACTGAAATCCCTGGTGCCTTTGGGTTTCCTTTGCATGTTACTTTTTCCCTTGTAATTGCCCTCTAACCATCATCTCACTTCTTCGTGATCCCTCTGATGTGCTTTGATTCTCTTTTATCATCTTTAAACCAATGGTCCCCAACCTTTTAGGCACCAGGGACCAGTTTCATGGGAGACAATTTTTCCACACATGGGGGTGGGAGGGAGGGTTTTAGGATGATTTGAGCGCATTCCATTTATTGTACACTTTATTTATATTGTGATTCCATTGTAATATATAATGAAATAATTATACAACCCACCATAATGTAGAATCAGTGGGATCCCTGAGCTTGTCTTCCTGAAACTAGATGGTCCCATCTGGCGGTCATGGGAGACAGTGACAGATCATCAGGCATTAGGTTCTCATAAGGAGTGTGCAACCTAGATCTGTCCCTTGCATTTGCAGTTGACAATAGGGTTCATGCTCCTATAGGAATCTAATGCTGCTGCTGATCTGACAGGAGGCAGAGCTCACATGGTAATGCAAGCGATGAGGAGTGGCTGTAAATACAGATAAAGCTTCGCTCACTCTTCCGCAACTTACCTCCTGCTGTTCGGCCTGGTTCCTAACAGGCCACAGACCAGTACCTGGCAGGTGCTGCTGCTGCCCAGGGCATGGGGACCCCCGCTATAAACCATTTGCCCTTAAACTTCATTTCTGCCAATAAACAAAGCACAGATGTGACTCCATATGCAGCCCGCTCCCTCTGGGATCCCAGATCACACGCTCTGATGACAGGGCTCCTGGATGTGCCATGGGGCTGACATCTCCTGCCTTTTTCACCCCCAAAGCCCTCAGGAACACAAGCAGGGAGAGGGCACTTGTTATTGGGAAAAGACTGCAATCCACATTAAATACACAGGAAGCAAATCCTTACCACACTGACTGCTTAAATCCCTTTTCTAATAATTAAAAGCAATCAACTTTGTAACCAGTGGAAGCACTATGGTTTGAGCCCAGAGCTTAAGATAATCAGATATGGGCTGGGCGCGGTGGCTCACGCCTGTAATCCCAGCACTTTGGGAGTTCGAGGTGGGTGGATCACCTGAGGTCAGGAGTTTGAGACCAGCCTGGCCAACATGGTGAAACCCCATCTCCACTAAAAATACAAAAATTAACCAGGCTTGGTGGCACACGCCTGTAATCCCAGCCATTGCACTCTGCACTCCAAGCTTACTCTGTCAGCTTGAGTGACAGAGTAAGACTCTGTCTCAGAAAAAAAAAAAAAAAAAAGATAATCAGATAAGGCAGCCCCACTAGGTCAACAGGTAAATTCTCTTTCTCTAAATCCCACTTACAACCATCCGTATATTGGTTCTTCTATTGTTCAGACATCTTACATATTTTCCTCATTAAAAACTGTGAATCTTTTATGGTATACAATGTGCCCTAACCTCCTTCTATTCCCTCATCTTCAGCCCAGTATCCCTGTCCCCTCCCGGCTATGTCATTCCTTTGTCCTCTGCCACTTGAAGTCTCTATAGGCTCTTGCATTGAGTCTTTCCTGCTTGTTCGCATCCTCCAAGGCTAAGAGCCCCTTCCATAGGCTCTTAATGCATAACAGGTTCTCAGAGATCGGCTGTTTCAGCCACAATGACCAGACTCGGGGGTCTGATGTCTTCATCTGCTTGGGCTACCATAACAAAACCACAGGCTGGGTGGCTTCCGCAACAGGAATGTATTTCTCACAGTTCTGGAGGCTGGAAGTCTGCGATCAGGGTGCCAGCACGGTCAGGTTCTGGTGGGGGCACTCCTCCTGGCTTGCTGTGTGCTGATGTGGCCTTTCCTCAGTGTGTGTTGGAGCGGGAGAGAGCGTGCATGCAAGCTCCTGGGGTTTCATCTTATAAGGACACTAATCCCATCATGAGGAGCCCACCCTCATGACCTCAACTGAACCTCATTACCTCCCAAAGGCCCCATCTCCAAATACCATCATATTGGGTATAAAGATGGTGAGTGGGGCCGGGCGCGGTGGCTCAAGCCTGTAATCCCAGCACTTTGGGAGGCCGAGACGGGTGGATCACGAGGTCAGGAGATCGAGACCATCCTGGCTAACACGGTGAAACCCCATCTCTACTAAAAAATACAAAAAACTAGCCGGGCGAGGTGGCGGGCGCCTGTAGTCCCAGCTACTCAGGAGGCTGAGGCAGGAGAATGGCGTAAACCCGGGAGGTGGAGCTTGCAGTGAGCTGAGATCCGGCCACTGCACCCCAGCCTGGGTGACAGAGCAAGACTCCGTCTCAAAAAAAAAAAAAAAAAAAAAAAAAAAAGATGGTGAGTGGGTACGATTCAGTTCAGAGTACTGGCGGACATATTTTAGGAGCCCGCCACTAGCTTTTAAGCTTCACTGCCATCTTACCTAGGGCTCCAGGGCACTGCAAATGGGAAAAAAGCGATCAACTGTTCACAGGAGATGTCTGTTACAATTTCCCATTTCTTTTATGGTAGGTGGAGTAGTGAGGGCTTGGGAGACAGACTTCCTGGGGTTTGAATCCTAGTTTTTCTATTTACTAGCTGTGTGACTTTGGGCATATAGCCCAACCTCTCTGTGCTAATAACGATACCTACCTTATAAGATAGTTGGGGGAGATTGTATACCATAAAGCAGGTAAAGCGTTAGCACTTAGCCTTTTAAATAATATTAACTATTTATTAGTCTTCCTATTTAACGATACAAGTGAGCCATTTTTCCTGTTGAAAGAATAGAAAATGTGATAATAAAAGAGAAATGTGAGCTGGGCACAGTGGCTCACACCTGTAATCCCAGCACTTTGTGAGGCAGAGGCAGGTGGATCACCTGAGATCAGGAGTTCAAGACCAGCCGGGCCAACGTGGAGAAACGCCCCCCCGCCTTTCTACAAAAATACAAAAGTTAGCAGGGCATGATGGTGGTGCCTATAATCCCAGCTACTCAGGAGGCTAAGGCAGGAGAATCGCTTGAATCCAGGAGGAGGAGGTTGCAGTGAGCTGAGATTGTGCCATTGTACTCCAGCCTGGGTGACAAAGCAAGACTCCATTTCAAAAAAAAAGACAGAGAGAGAAATGTGGAAAAGGAAAAAGTAAGGGAATGATTTGAATGGGAAGGAAAGTTGGAATGTGTTGGGATAAGATAGAGGTTAGGTTAGGACAAGCCTCTGGAAAAAGGTACCCACAGTTTGCAGTCCAGTAGAAACAGAATGTAATTTACAAATGAAAGCCACAAGTGTAAGCCATATATGTAATGTAAAATTTTCCAGTAGCCACATTTAAAAAGTAAAGAGACAGTTGAAATTAATTCTAGTAATATATTTTATTTAACCCGATTTATATAGTTCTGTATGATAACCCACTATATGGTATATTTTAGATAACCCAATACAGTGACTACCGTACAAAATAATCTAAAATTATTAATGTGACTTTTACATTCCTTTTTCATCCTCAGTCTTTGCCATCTGGTGTGGGTTTTATGCTTATAGCACATCTTAAGTCAGACTAGCCATGTTTCAAGTGCTTAATGGCCACCTGTGGCCAGTGGCTATCGTATTGGACAGCGCAGGTCTAGTTTCAGACATTCATTCTTATTTCTCTGAGTATCTGCCGTGACTTGCAAGCCCTATACACAGAGAATATTTTTAGAAGCTGTTAACAAATTGAGGCTCCAGGCAGCAACCACCCATCCTGCCACAGCAGGATCCACCCCTTGCCACGCGTCTCCTGTTTTCCTTTAAGGTGTTATAGCACTTCATTTCGCCACCCACTCGAGGGCTGATATTTAAGGGCCTGTTTTGGTTCCATCCTTACATTTGAATTCATGTAACCCATGGCAACAGTGAGGCTCCTGAAGCTGATTGTGATGTTTAGTTTCCACAATGCTGAGTTGAGAGTTAGGGGGAAAAAAGCATTTGTCTGTAGCTTGGAAAGTGACAACAGGGCCACAGGGAGACTTTGCTTTGGCAAACTGGATGGCGTTGTTACTGTTATCCACATACCCTCTAAGAAACACGTGACTCCTTCCTTCTCTGGACCTTTGTTAGCAGAATGAGGTCCTTATAGCAGAGTTGATCGAGCCAGGATCTGAGGGTTGAGCTCTATAGGGGCGACTTGGCCGCATATGGAGAAACAATGTTTTCTTAGCCATCACCTCCATTACCCACCAGGTCAGCCTCAAGAATGTGCTTTTAGGATTACTCCTGGCGGATGGCTTGAATGCCAGGTTTGAGCACGGGGCCACTGCACAGCTGTACGAGGCGCCACCTGCATTTTATTCCATAGAGATGGGTGCCCCTGGACTATGTACCTTCATGCTCCAAATAGGTCAAATACTGTTTGGTAACAATACGAAGACAGTGGTTGCTTTTTTCACTCTCATTCACTCATGAGTGTAGAAGGGAGTTTTCCTGAGGTTGTCCGACGTGATGACGTTTTTGTTCTGACAGCCAGTGAATGTGCGCTGATGTATGCTCGTGTCTTACATTTTTCATGGTTTTATGTATACGATGAGAAAGGTGCCCCGGTCCCAGTTGTAACCTGGCATCCCTGTTTAATGAGGGAATTTGGAAGTCAGGAGACCCAGTTCTAATCCCAGCTCCATTGATATCTAGTTGGGGGACCTCTCTGAGGCCATTACCTCATCATAAAGAGTGGATCAGATCAGATCATTTGGATTGCTGGGATTCTTCAGGTTCTAGAGCACTCGATTCTCTGTCCTTTTTTTTTTTTTTTCTTTAGAGACAGGGGCTTGCTCTGTCCCCCAAGCTAAACCACAGTGGCATGATCATAGCTCACTGCAGTCTCAAACTCCTGGGCTCAAGTCATCCTCCTGCCTTAGCCTCCTGAGTAGCTGGGAATACAGGCATGTGCCACCATGCCTGGCTAATTTTAAAATTTTATTTAGAGATGTGTTCTCGCTATGTTGCCCATGCTGGTCTTGAACTCCTGACCTCAATCTATGTACCTTTCTGAGAGTGAATGTCTACCCTCAAGAAAATGTCTGAAAAGAGTATAGCTTAGTAGGTAGCATCATCTTCACGCACAGAGAAGCCCTGTTTCCTCCGTACACAAACTCAGTTCCTACAGGATTAGACTCAACACCCTTAGAAGGTCCTCTCGGACCCTTTCCCTTCTCTAAACTCGTGTCCCCTTCTCTGTCCCCTTACTCTTTGCTACAATTATAACATCTTCTCAAGATCTCAATCCCACCCACTCTATGGCTCATATGTCTTTCTTCCAGCTGTTTCCTCTCTGTAGAAAACCTCTCCCCTCTTCATGTGGCAAACCCTCTACAGTCCCAACTCTGATGCTGCCTCCTCCAGGAAGGCCTCTCTGACTTATTCTGGCTGAAGCAGGCACATAAACTACACACAAAACCCCATCCTTTTCTCTTACCACTGGATCCAAGACATCGTAAGACATCATATTATTTAACCTAACATGCTTCAAATATAGCTACTACTTTTTTTTTTTGAGACAGAGTCTCGCTTTGTCGCCCATGCTGGAGTGCAGTGGCATGATCTTGGCTCACTGCAACCTCCACCCCCCGGGTTCAAGCATTTCTCCTGTCTCAGCCTCCCGAGTAGCTGGGACTACAGGTGTGCACCACCACACTGGGCTGATTTTTGTGTTTTGGGTAGAGATGGGGTTTCACCATGTTGGCCAGGATGGTCTCCAACCCCTGACCTCAAGTGATCTGCTCTCCTCAGCCTCCCAAAGTGCTGGGATTACAGGTGTGAGCCACTGCACCCAGCCTGTTTTGTGGGTTTTTTTGTTTGTTTGTTTTGTTTTTTGTTTTTGAGACGGAGTCTCGCTCTGTTGCCCAGGCTGGAGTGCAATGGCACGATCTCAGCTCACTGCAACCTCTGCCTCCTGGGTTCAAGCGATTCTCCTGCCTCAGCTTCCTGAGTAGCTGGGACTACAGGTGCATGCCACTGCTCCTGGTTAATTTTTGCTTTTTTTTTTTTTTTGAGACGGAATCTCACTCTGTCCGCCGGCTGGAGTGCAGTGGCATGATCTCAGCTCATTGCAACCTCCGCCTCTCGGGTTCCAGCAATTCTCCTGCTCAGCCTCCCGAGTAGCTGGGACTACAGGCACACACCACCATGCCCAGCTAATTTTTTGTATTTTTAGTAGAGATGGGGTTTCACCATGTTGGCCAGGATGGTCTCGAACTCTTGACCTTGTGATCCACCCCCACTTGGCCTCCCAAAGTGCTGGGATTACAGGAATTTTTGCATTTTTAATAGAGACTGGGTGTCACCATGTTGCCCAGGCTGGTCTCAAACTCCTGACCTCAAGTGATCTGCCCGCCTTGTCCTCCCACAGTGCTGGGATTACAGGCATGAGCCACCACGCCCAGCCCCAGTCTGTTTTTTTGTTTTGTTTTTTTGTTTTTTGAGACAGAGTCTCGCTCTGTCGCCCAGGCTGGAGTGTAGTGGCGCGATCTCGGCTCATTGCAAGCTCCGCCTCCCGGGTTCCTGCCATTCTCCTGCCTCAGCCTCCCGAGTAGCTGGGACTACAGGCACCCGCCACCTCGCCCAGCTAGTTTTTTTTGTATTTTTTAGTAGAGACGGGGTTTCACTGTGTTAGCCAGGATGGTCTCGATCTCCTGACCTCATGATCTGCCCGTCTTGGCCTCCCAAAGTGCTGGGATTACAGGCATGAGCCACCGCGCCCGGCCCCAGTCTGTTTTTTAATAGCAGTTTAACCTGTATCCAAACTAGTACCCTCAGTTTTCTATATCTTTTCTAAGTATCTCTTTTTCTTCTGCCAAATGTGGCAGAGAAGATATAGAAAACTGAGGATACTAGTTTGGATATGGGTTAAGCTGCCATTACTAATTCTTGCCAAATTCTCCAACTGAATTATAAAACTCATCTGAACACTATTTTCCATGTGGCCAACTACACCTGCTTTGTTATTGGCACCTAGTTTTTCTCACCCCATCCTCCTGCTCGGGGCAGGCGGGGAATGGTTGCTCTTCAGGCTGTCTGCACAGTAACTACCCCCCAGGACTTCTTGTGTTGCAGCCTAGGTTTTCTGTATCCTGGGTCATCTTTCCTCACACTTAAGAGTTTTAATTTGCTTTTTTGTTGCGCTGTAACTTACATAGAGTGCACTAATATTAAATGTCTAGTTTGCTACGTTTACATATGTCCACACTTGTGTAACCGCTGACCAGATCAAATTGTAGGACATTGCCATCATCCCAGAAGCTCCCCCACCGCATGCTGTGCCTTTTCATCCAGCAATCACCTCCATCCCCAAGGCCAAGCATCATTCTGACGTGTGAGTGTGTGTGTGTGTGTGTGTGTGTGTGTGTGTGTGTGTGTGTGTGTGTGTCACGGTCTCATTCTGCTGCCCAAGCTGGAATGCAGTGGTGTGATCAAGATTCACTGCAGCCTCAACCTCCTGGTGCAATCTTTGCACCTCTGCCTCTCAAGTAGCTGGGATTACAGGCGTGCACCACCACCCCTGGCTAATTTTTCATTTTTATTTTCATAGAGATGTTGTAGAGATGTTTTATTTTTATTTATTTATATTGATTTTTGTAGAGATGTTTTATTTTTTATTTTTGTAGGGATGTTGTCCATGCTGATCTCAGACTCCTGGGCACAAGCAATCCTCCCAATTCGGACTCCTAAAGTGGTGGCATTACAGTCATGAGCCACCATACCCAGCCCATTCTGACTTCTGTTACCATAAATCAGTTTTATAGGGCACTAATCCCATTCATAAGGGCCCCACTCTTATGACCGTCAACCTAAATAAACAGAGGCTCTCCAAAAGAAAATGATATTTACTTGGGAAAAGAGCATTACAATGGGCATATGCATGCTATAATAAACTAGGTATGTATTCAGGGAGGTAAAAGAAGACAAAAGAAGACAAAGACACTTTTTTAAAGGAAAAAGTGAAGAGAATTACATAATTGTTTTGAAATAATTATTATTGGCTGCAAAGATCAGTAACAAAGGTGATGCCAGTACAAGGTTGGACAGACAGTTGCTGAGTAGATGTCCTTGCAAAAGTTTTTCGTTTTTGTGTTTTTCGTAGAGTCGGAGTCTCCCTATGTTGCTTGCCCAGGCTGGTCTCAAACCCCTGAGCTCAAGCAATTCTCCTGCCTTGGCCTCCCAAAATGCTGGGATTACAGGTGTGAGCCACCGCACCCAGTCATGAACGTATTCTTTTGTGTAAGGTTATCACGGCCATTGTGCTAGGTTGTGAGTTCTGCAGTCTTTGTGATAGTTTCGTTACTAGGCATACAAGCAAGAGAATCTTCTCTTCATGGTCTTCCCCGTCTTTATGTGCCAGGAGTTTCGTTTGTTGGTTGGTTTGTTTAGTTTTCTTTAACACTAGTGAGTCCATTTTGATTCTGACAACTACTCCCAAAAAGCCCCACCTTCTATTTTTTTTTTTTTTTTTTTTGAGATGGAGTCTCACTCTGTTGCCCAGGCTGGAGTGCAGTGGCACGATCTTGGCTCACTGCAAGCTCTGTCTGCCGGGTTCCCGCGATTCTCCTGCCTCAGCCTCCCGAGTAGCTGGGACTACAGGCGCCCGCCACCACGCCCGGCTAATTTTTTGTATTTTTTTTTTTTTTTTTTTTGAGGCGGAGTCTTCACTCTGTCGCCCAGGCTGGAGTGCAGTGGCACCATCTCGGCTCACTGCAAGCTCCGCCTCCCGGGTTCGCGCCATTCTCCTGCCTCAGCCTCCGGAGTAGCTGGGACTACAGGCGCCCGCCACCACGCCCGGCTAATTTTTTGTATTTTAGTAGAGACGGGGTTTCACCGTGTTAGCCAGGATGGTCTCCATCTACTGACCTCGTGATCCGCCCACCTCGGCCTCCCAAAGTGCAGGGATTACAGGCGTGAGCCACCGCGCCCGGCCAATTTTTTGTATTTTTAATAGAGATGGAGTTTCACAGTGTTAGCCAGAATGATCTCGATCTCCGGACCTCGTGATCCGCCCGCCTTGGCCTCTCAAAGTGCTGGGATTACAGGCGTGAGCCACTGCGCCCTGCCTCCACCTTGTATTAAATAATGCCATCACCATGGGAGGTAGGATTTCAACATATGAATTTGGGAGGGAAACAAACATTCAGACCATAGCAGGATCCCCCTTTGTAGGAACTTCTTCAGCAACCAGAGCTTCTCTTGCTTGGTGAAGTAACCATCAGAACCTTCTCTTCAGCACCAGAACCTAACCTTCCCTTCCCCTTCCCTTCCCTTCCACTTCCCTTCCCCTTCCCTTTCCTTCCCCTTCCCTTCCCCTTCCCTTCCCTTCACTTTCCCTTCCCCTTCCCTTCCCCTTCGTTCTTGCTTTTCTTTTCTTTTCTTTACTTTTTTTTTTTTTTTTTTTTTTGACAGGGTCTTCCTCTGTTGCCCATACTGGAGTGCAGTGGTGTGATCTTGGCTCACTGAGACCTCCTGGGGTCAAGCAATGCTCCCACTTCAGCCTCCCAAGTAGCTGGGACCACAGGCACACACCACCATATCTGGCTTTACTTATTTATTTATTTATTTATCTGGAGAGATGGGGTTTTGTCATGCTGCCCAGACTGGTCTTGAACTCTTGAGCCCAAGTGATCCTCCCACCTTGGCCTCCCAAAGTGCTGGGATTATAAGCGTGTGCCACTGCACCCAGCCAGAACTTACCATTTTCAGACATTTTGTTGATATATCCTGTCTGCTGTTGCCTGGTCTCCCACAGTCTTTGATCAATATCCTTTATGTCTACTACAGAGTTGCTAGACTTGATTTCCCAACTTAAAAAGCAAAACCTCCCCAGATGCTTAAACAACTCTTCAAAATCTAATAAATCAAACTTCCAATACTGAAATCTCTTAAAAGACCAATATTATTTATCAACATATTCCATTTCTCTATCTATGTATAGATATATATGTATATGTATATATGTGTTCAATCTGCCATGTTTAATTGGAATTCCTTCTGATGTTACAGCCCTTCACACATTTAAACATGTCTTCCCCAGATTTGAAGATCTTGCCTCCATCTCTTCCCCAGCTCAGCAAGCTCATTTTCTTCCATGGTCCTCATGGGACATTATCATCACAGCCTCACCACATTGTCACCTGCAGGATAGCTCTTCAGATGAACTCTTCAGAAAGTCTATTTCTCTGTCTCTCTCTCTCTCTCTTTTTTTTTTTTTTTTTTTTTTTGAGACAGAATCTCACTCTGTTGCCCAGGCTGGAGTGCAATGGCGCAATCTTGGCTCACTGCAACCTCCACCTCCTGGGTTCAAGCAATTCTCCTGCCTCAGCCTCCTGAGTAGCTGGGATGACAGTCACTCACCACCACCCCCAGCTAATTTTGGTAGAGATGGGGTTTCGCCATGTTGGCCAGGCTGGTCTCAAACTCCTGACCTCAGCCTCAATCTGCCTGCCTCGGCCTCCTGAAGTGCTGGGATTACAGGCGTGAGCCACCATGTCTGGCCTTGATTGCCTTTCTTTTAGCTCTTTTGAGATACCTTAATGTCCTGCCATCTGGCACTTCCATCCCATCAACTCTTTCACATTCCTTTGTGATTCTTTCTCAACCCCTTTTAATTTTAGCACCTGCTTTAGATGGCTGAGATTCTGCATTAAGGTTACTACTGTCTTCATACACCTTTTTAGGCCCTGGCTGAATTTTGGATTCTTTTCATGGTCTCCCAAAGTGCTGGGTGAAACCTCTGTCTGTACTGAAAAAACAAAAATTAGCTGGACGTGGTGGCGGGCACCTGTAATCCCAACAACTTGGGAGGTTGCAGTGAGCTGCGATTACGCCACTGCACTCCAGCCTGGGGGACAGAGAAAGACCTTGTCAAAAAAAAAAAAAAAAGCATATTCATTCATTTTAGCTTTCTGAGGATATTGGTCAGTCCTTGCAAAATTCCCAAGAAGCTGGCTGCATGATGGACCCTCACTTTCATTGCTTGTGGACTGGCTTTACTATCTGTAATTAACAGTGAGGAACTTCGTGGATGGTATTCTTTTGTAGGCATGAATTTCTAGCCGAAGAACATCTTTCAGCTCTCAGCATTGTTCAACTGAATGTTGCTATGAGACTGCAGCTATTTATTCCTCTAAAGATCTCTTGCGTGGCTCTGGTGACAGAGTCTATTTTTCATAGCTACGCAGTCTTTCTTCTTATTTAAAAAAGAAATAGAAGACTCTTACCATTTATTTAACATCTCCTATGAATACATAAGAATATTAGATGGGGGGTGGACACCAGAGGTATTGGGAGTGTAGAGGCCTTTTCAACTGTTTAATTTCTGTTTTATTCCCATGACGTGGTAGAAAGTTGATTTGCCTTGAAGAATCAAAGATCATCAAGCTCTCACTGAATGTTCCAATAATGTGCTTAAACAGTTAAAAATAGGTATGTTTTGGAATAATAATCAATGGGTTTGGAATAATAATAATACATGGGTTTTAGAGTAAATAGGCTATAAATATTCTTATTGATCAATACCATGGCGCATACCTGTCTCACAATAGAGGGGCGTGGTTTCACCTGTCTATTAACCTTTCCTTCTTTTCAGCTTGAATATCTCAATTTTTCTTTTTCTTTTTTTTTTTTTTTTTAAATAGAGTCTCACTCTGTCACCCAGGCTGGAGTGCAGTGGCATAATCTTGGCTTACTGCAACCTCCGCCTCCCAGGCTCAAGCGATTCTCCTGTCTCAGCCTCCCAAGTAGCTGGGATTACAGGTGCCCGCCACCACATCTGGCTAATTTTTGAATTTTGTAGTAGAGACAGTGCTTCACCATGTTGTCCAGGCTGGTCTCAAACTCCTGACCTCATGTGATCCGCCTGCCTCAGTCTCCCAAAATGCTGGGATTACAGGCACGAGCCACCGCACCCTGTTGAAAACCTCGATTTTCCTTTGGGGATTTACCCCTCTCTCAGGGTGATAGTCAAAATCTGCAACAACTGAAATGACTTGGGCATGATAACGTTCAACTAGGCAGAATGGATGCTCAACCCAGCCTTTCTCAGCAGATACACTTTTGGGGAGTCCTGAAATCAGAATGTCCTGCCCTTCTTTATCCAAAGGCTGGACATGAACCAAGCGAGGTCTAACAGACTCTCTATCCCCAGTATTTGTATACTGACCAGTGACACAGGCAGGGCTGAAAACAACTGTCCCAAAGGTGTTGCCCTGGAAACACCAGCTTCCTGGACACCTAATACCCCGTTTCCTGTCCTTTGTGAGATGTCGTTGTTCAGCTGGTCCTGTTTTTCTATAAGCTACCACCATATCCATCTAATACATTTCCTTTGTTTATTTCTTTTTTGCTTATATTACCTAGAATCTATTTCTATTACAAACAAGGCAACAGAAATAAATGTATCAGGTGATTGTGAGGAGAGCACCAGTCCTGCTTCCCTTGTGCTATTATTATTGTTATTATTATGACTGAGATGGATTCTCGCTCTGTGGCCCAGCAGGAGTTCACTGGTGCAATTTCAGCTCACTGCAACCTCCGCCTCCCAGGTTCAAGTGATTCTCTTGCCTCAGCCTCCCGAGTAGCTGGGACTACAGGCACGTGCCACCATGCCCAGCTAATTTTTGTGTTTTTAGTAGAGACGGGGCTTTACTGTTGGCCTAGGCTGGTCTCAAACTCCTGACCTTGCAATCCGCCTGCCTCAGCCTCCCAAGTGTTGGGATTACAGGTGTGAGCCACCACACCCGGCCATGCTATTATTATTATTATTATTTGTTATTTGTAGGTATGACCAGTACATGGAACATAAAACACACACACACACACACACACAAACACATCTAAGAAGCCTTTGTATTTTGAAAAATAAGATCTTAAAGCAAATTTTCGGTAATGGGAATCCTGTTTTCCTATCATTTCATTACAGAATTGCAGGAATATTCCTCTGGGAGGAAAAATGTCTTCAATAGAATAAGTAGAAAACGGGATAAAAATGAAAATAGGAAAAACTGTTTTGGGGCGATGGGCCTGTTTATGCATGAGTGTAATGAAAGGCTTGGACCAGAAACAGCAGAAGTGCCAAGCCTTCTGAGTCACTAGCCCTGTGTGGAGCTAGAATTTTTTTTCAGCCAGGCACAGTGGCTCATGCCTGTAATCCCAGCACTTCGGGAGGCTGAGGGGGGTGGATCGCTTGAGCTCAGGAGTTCAAGACCAGTCGGGGTAACATGGTGAAACCTTGTCTCTACAAAAAATACAAAAATTAACCAGGCGTGGTGGCTCGTGCCCATGGCCCCAGCTACTCGGGAGGCTGAGGTAGGCAGATAGCTTGAGCCTGGGAGGCAGAGGTTGTAGTGAACTGTGATGGCACCATTTTACACTACAGTCTGGGTGACAAAGTGAGACTCTTGTCTCGAAAAAAAGAAAAAAAAAATTTTTCTTTAACATAGCTTCCTCCGTAGAGTCCCCCTTTGACGCTTGGTCACTAGATCAAGTCCTCTAGAACACTAGAACATGTTTCTTCCATTCTGATGCACACACGAATCACTTGGAGGATCTCATGAAAATGTAGAGTGTGAGCCAGTGCCTGTAATCCCAGCAACTCAGGAGGCTGAGGCGGGAGGATTGCTCCAGCCCAGGAGTTCAAGACCAGCCTGGGCAACATAGCAAGACCCTGTCTCTAAAAAAAAAAGGTAGAGTCTGATCCCACATTTATAAGCTCCTAGTGATCCCGATGCTGCAAGCCCTAGGACCACACTTTGAGCAGCAAGATTGACGGTCAGGATTTCTCTGCAGCCTCAGTTTCTCAGGTACTCCACTCAGGGGTTCCAGACCATCTCCATCTGCGTAGACTAGAACACACTTGTCACACCATGCCTAGCCAGCAGGTGTCATCAGAGTGCTCCGAGAGTCACACCAGATCAGATTTCTAAGGACCCTTGATATGTTTCAAAAAGATTCATGTATAGGAGCTTTAAGAATCTCCCAAGTAAGCATATTCCATAGCTTTGGGTTATAGTTTGAACCCCCAAGCAAAGTGACCAGTGAGGGAGGTTCTCACTAGGTATTTATTTTTATTTATTTATTTTTTTGAGACGGAGTCTTGCTCTGTCACCCAGGCTGGAGTGCAGTGGCACGATCTCAGCTCACTGCAACCTCCACCTCTGTGTTCAAGTAATTCTCCTGCCTCAGCCTCCCGAGTAGCTGGGATTACAGGTATCCGCCACCACACCTGGCTAATTTTTGTATTTTTAGTAGAGACAGGGTTTTACCACGTTGGCCAGGATGGTCTCGATCTCCTGACCTCATGATCTGCCCACCTCGGCCTCCCAAAGTGCTGGGATTACAGGTGTGAGCCATGATGCCTGGCCAAATCTCACTAAGTATTTTTATAACTGTTTTTTTCTTTCTGATTTTAAAATCATCTGTCCATGCCATACTGTGGAAATTTGGCTGCGGACATTTGTAATAGGTAAGAAGTACTTTAGGAACGCTTGCTACAGATCAATTTTTAGACAGCTTTCTCATGCATTATCTTATTGCTAGAAGAATCTTTGCTACAATTATTATTCCCATTTTACAGATGATAAAACAAAGGCAGAGAGGAGGATGTAGTGATTACTTCAGTGCAACAAAGATAGAGATGAGATTCAACCTTGAGCTTCTACTTGTAAGTCTCTCCTTATCCTAGTGTTTATGGAGAAGGAAAAAGATGGCATTTGGGCTTTCCTTTGCAAAGAAACTTTATTCTTCTTACCCAGATTGAAAGTTAACTAATCTCTATAGGGGATAATGGTCTACACTTTAGGAGTTCCTGGGTTCCTCATCAAAGGCTCTGAGATACTGATAGTTCTCAACATAAATCTTCCCCAAATAAAATTACACACTTTGACTACAATGATCTGAGATGCAAGAGTTCTATAAACATTGTATTTATTCATAATATCCAAGGACTTCCTGTCCTACATATGGTATCAAAACCCCTTAAAAATTTTCTGGGGAGATTAGAAATGAGTGAAGAGGTAACTTTTTTTGTTTGTTTGAGATGGAGTGTAGCTCTGTTGCCCAGGCTGGAGTGCAATGGCACAATCTTGGCTCACTGCAACCTCCGCCTCCTGGCTTTAAGTGATTCTCCTGCCTCAGCCTCCTGAGTAGCTGGGACTACAGGCATGCACCACCATGCCCAGCTACATTTTTTTGTATTTTTAGTAGAGACAGGGTTTCACTATGTTGGCCAGGACGGTCTCGATCTCTTGACCTCATGATCCACCCACCTCAGCCTCCCAAAGTGCTGGGATTATAAGCGTGAGCCACTGCACTCAGCCGTGAAGAGGTAACATTTTGAGTGTATTAAAACAAAGGCTTTCGTGGTGCCTGAGTGGAGGGACACTTAGGGGAGTTGATATGTCATCTTTGAGAACCTGCTGCAGGTTTTGCAATAATCTCCCATGCCCCACACTCATCAAATCTGGAAGAAAGAGATCACTGTCATCATCAAGGCCAAGAAGAGCAGATTTGTGAGCATCCAATCGCAGGGCAGAAGCGGCTGCTGTGGGTCATTGCTAATGCCTCTTCTAGCTCCAGGGATCACAAGACCATTGACTTTGCAAAATGAGTTATATGGGGTATTAATATGGAGAACTGGGGGGAAAATGTTGCTATGGTTAAATACATTTGAGAAACTGGTTGAAATGAAGGCACACATGTTTCTTGCTTTCAACAGGGCTTTCTGGAGCAGTTCATGCGCATTTTGAATCTTCAATGAAGGGATGGGGAAATGTGCCTCACTTGCTAGTGATGAGATTAAGGAATCCTTTGTTTCTGGAATATCTGGAGTTTACAGAACACCCTCTGAAAATCCTGATGTAATTCATTAGAGCCAGCTTCGTGGGCATGTGACCCCTGTGGTCGCACAGGGCCCCACAGTTGGTTTAAAGCTGTGCTGCTGCTGCCTCCAAATTGTTAATACATTTTGAACAAAGAGCTCCACATTTTGATTTTGTATTGGACCCTGCAAATTATGTAGCTGACCCTGCCTACAAATGTCCCAGAGGAGGAAGTGGCGGTCCAGAGAAGAGAAGGGTCTTGAGACGGAGTTTCACTCTTGTTGCCCAGGCTGGAGTGCAATGGCGTGATCTTGACTCACTGCAACCTCCGCCTCCTGGGTTCAAGTGATTCTCCTGCCTCAGCCTCCCGAGTAGCTGGGATTACCAGCATCTGCCACCACACCTGGCTAATTTTTGTATTTTTAGTAGAGACAGGGTTTCACCATGTTGGCCAGGCTAGTCTTGAACTCCTGACCTTGTGATCCATGCACCTTGGCCTCCCAAAGTGCTGGGATTATAGGCGTGAGCCACCTTGCCTGGCCTTTTTTTTTTTTTTTTTTTTTTCTGAGATGGAGTCTCCGTCTGTTGCTCAGGCTAGAGTGCATTGGCGTGATTTCAGCTCACTGCAACCTCTGCCTCCCGGGTTCAAGTGATTCTCCTGCCTCGGCCCCCCAAGTAGCTGGGACTATAGGTGTGTGCCACCACACCCAGCTAATCTTTGTATTTTTAGTAGAGATGGGGTTTCACCATGTTGGCCAGGCTAGTCTTGAACTCCTGACCTCAGGTGATCCACCCACCTTGGCCTCCCAAAGTGCTGGGATTATAGGTGTGAGCCACCTTGCCCGGCCTTTTTTTTTTTTTCTGAGATGGAGTCTACGCTGGACTGCAGTGGCACAATCTTGGCTCACTGCAACCTCTGCCTCCCAGGTTCAAGCGATTCTCCTGCCTCAACCTCCCCAAGTAGCTGGCACTACAGGTGTGCGCCACCATGCCTGGCTAATTTTTGTATTTTTAGTAGAGACAGGGTTTCACCATGTTGGCCAGGCTAGTCTTGAACTCCTGACCTCAGGTGATCCGCCCGCCTTGGCCACCCAAAGTGTTGGGATTACAGGCATGAGCCACTGTGCCCAGCCAAGAGAAGAGTCTTGATCTAAACACTCTTCCTGCCTCTGCCTCTGCTTGCTCTATTCTCTCTTGTTTTCTACTGCAGCCCTTCTTTTCACCGCCATCTCTTTTTCTCATTTGCATTTTCTATTCTACTCCTTCTTCCTTTTTATCCTCTCTCTTCCACCTCTAGACATAGGAGATTTTCTCCAGCCCAGTTTCATAAGTCACTAGAATAATGTTCTCTGTGTTTCCTTGGTTCCCTTTTGGGCTTTTAATTATGAGAAGAGCCCGCATACTTTATCAAATGTTCACAGCTTAGAGGATGGCCATTTATATAAAACTGCTGTTGTAATACTGCTGGATGTTACAACTCTGCTCTGGGCATTGCAACATTCTCTAATTTGCATGTGGGCATTCAGGGAGGGAAGAATAGAACATAGTAGAAAGTGGAAAAAGCACATTTCAAAGAAAATGAAAACAACACCTTCTGAGGCTAATAATCTCTTCTGTCTAAACTTATTAAATTAATGGTTTGGAATGAAATGTGGCTGTTACCCTCTTCTTACAGTTAAAGGAAAGAGTCTTCTTAGTGCCCCTCAGCACATCAAGGGAAGAATCAGAGCTAAAGGTGGATAACAGCATTTCTCACCTCTTTCCAGAAAGGATTTATGTATCATAATAAGGCAAGCTTCTCTGCCTGGCTTTTAGGGCCCTCAGAGACCACCCATCCTGTCCAACCCAGTCTCCGTCTTTCTCCTTTACTTTCCATCTTTGTCAAGGGTTTTTTTTTTTTTTTTGTTTTTTGTTTTTTGCTAGTGGTATAAATGCAGTTCAAACTGCTGTAAGGAAAAAAAGAGATGTATTAGTTCCCCATATCCGGGCGCATAAGTAAGGAATGGGAATGGCTTCAGGTAGAGTTGGATTCAGGAAGCCAAATTATGCCATTTAGACCCCTTTCCTGTCCCCCTGCTTCTCTGTGATCTCTGCTTTCCTTTGGGCCATATTCTCTGGCCAGATAGCTCCACATGGAGGCCAAGATCATCTCTGACAGCTCTCAGCTTAGCTTCCTTCATGGCTTCTGCTCTAGAGAAAATGTCGTTCTCCCAAGAGTTCCATAGGAAAACTGGAGGAGCAATTCTGGCCCAGTCAGGTTCTGACTCACAGCTTTTGAGCCCACCCCTCAACCCATCACAGTAACCCAGAAAATGGCATGCACTCTGATTGGCCTGGGAGGGTTGGCCATGTGCCCACTCGTATGATGCTGCTGGAAGAAGTGCAGCTAAATCACACGGGAATGGGTTAATGGGTTCTCCCTGAGAAAGAGGGTTCCTAATACTAGAAGAAAGGGAGGAGACATGTGCCAAGCAGACAAAACAATGACAACTCTAGGCGACTGTGCCGTCTCTGTCCTGTTCCTTGCCTCCTCCCTCCTCCCACACTAGTGACAGAGAAGTTAAGAAGAAATTACTGGCCGGACACAGTGGCTCATGTCTGTAATCCCAGCATTTTGGGAGGCCGAGGTAGGTGGATTACATGAGGTCGGGAGTTCGAGACCAGCCTGGCCAACGTGGTGAAACCCCGTTTCTACTAAAAATACAAAAATTAGCTGGGTGTGGTGGCGGGTGCCTGTAATCCCAGCTACTTAGGAGGCTGAGGCAGGAGAATCGCTTGAACCCGGGAGGCAGAGGTTGCAGTGAGCCGAGATCATGCCATTACACCCCAGGCCGGCTGACAAAGTGAGACTCCGTTTCAAAAAAAAAAAAAAAAGAAATTACTTAGGTAGATAGTAAGGGCATGGGAGTCATCCATAAGGTTTTTCTATTGATTGATTGACTGATTGATTGAGATAGAGTTTCGCTCTTGTTGCCCAGGCTGGAGTGCAATGGCACCATTGCACTTATCATGCACTCTTATCATGTCCCTCCTTCCCCGTTCCCAAATCCCGCCTCCCGGGTTCAAGTGATTCTCCTGCCTCAGCCTCCCAAGTAGCTGGGATTACAGGCATGTGCCACAACGCCTGGCTAATTTTGTGTTTTTAGTGGAGATAGAGTTTCTCCATGTTTGTCAGGCTGGTCTCGAACTCCCGATCTCAGGCGATCTGCTCGCCTCGGCCTCCCAAAGTGCTGGGATTACAGGCTTGAGCCACCCCGCCTAGAAGGCTTTTCTTTTTAATGAAAAGCAGCCCCCAATTATTTTTCTAACGAAGAGCAGCCTGTAAAGTCAAACTGCAGACATAGACAAGAAAGCTGGGAGCTTGCCTGGGGGACTAGACTTTTTCAAAATGGCGGCTCCATCTTCTGTCAGTCTTGCGTACGGTAAAGAGCAAACAAGGTGGTGCCATCAACTGGAAAGCCCATCTGCATAAGATTAGGGTGGGGGGGACCAGCCTTCTCCACTCACTATGTAAATGTCGTACCCGATCGAACCAATCTATGAGCCCTATGTAAATCAGACACCACCTCCTCAAACCAGACTATAAAATTCAGGGTATTCATCACTGCTGGTCCTTTTCTGCTCAGTCCTTTCTGCTCAGAGGCCCCTTCCTCTATGGAGGGAGCTGTTTCTCTTTCTCTTCTACCTATTAAACCTCCGCCCCTAAACTCCTCCTGTGTGTCTGTGTCCTAAATTTTCCTGGCGCGCGACAACAAACCCCAGGATATATACCCCAGACAACGTAGCCGCTTCGTTAGGGTTACATCTGCCTTGGTCTAACTCTTATCATGTCCCTCCTTCCCCGTTCCCAAATCCCATCAGGCCATCAACCTGAACCCACACTAAATGCTCAAAAAGTACTTTATGGATTTTTCTGGGGGCCCATGGAACACGGAAGAGGTTTCCCGAGGGAGGCAGATCTTTTGTTGAATTGAAATTAGTTGGGTGTATTCTAGTTACCTGTTCTCATCACTCTTTTTTTTTTTTTTTTTTTTTTTTTTTTTGAGACGGAGTCTCGCTCTGTCGCCCAGGCTGGAGTGCAGTGGCGCGATCTCGGCTCACTGCAAGCTCCGCCTCCCGGGTTTACCGCCATTCTCCTGCCTCAGCCTCCCGTGTAGCTGGGACTACAGGCGCCCGCCACCTCGCCCGGCTAGTTTTTTGTATTTTTTAGTAGAGACGGGGTTTCACCGTGTTAGCCAGGATGGTCTCGATCTCCTGACCTCGTGATCCGCCCGTCTCGGCCTCCCAAAGTGCTGGGATTACAGGCTTGAGCCACCGCGCCCGGCCGCTGTTCTCATCACTCTTATGTGAGGCTCTGAGTGGTCAAGGCCTTCTGACAGGATCAGATAGAGGAGTTGGTACAAATAAAAGGGGTAGACTGAAAGGATTCAAGGATGTCTCATGGAACCAAAGGACACAGGAACTAGGGTAAGACTCGGACCCAGGATGGCCTCCCATCCTGGACCTCTCTGTGACTGTAGTGCTCTCCTGCTTTCCTCAGCAGGCTGCTATTATTGTCTCATTACTCATCGTGTGTCCCAGTGAGGACAATGGGGCAATGTGCTCGTATTGCCTCAGCCTGCCAGCCTGATATCCTCACCTTTTCTTTCCCATGCCTGCCATTAGACTACATGCTCTAGGTCTCTTTGCTCAGGTTTTGTTTGTTTGTTTGTGACAGAGTCTTGCTCTGATGCGAGACTGGAGTGCAGTGGCGCGATCTTGGTTCGCTGCAACCTCTGCCACCAGGGTTCAAGCGATTCTCCTGCCTCAGCCTCCCCAGTAGCTGGGACTACAGGCGCGTGCCACCATGCCCAGCTAATTTTTGTATTTTCAGTAGAGACAGGGTTCTACCATGTTGGCCAGGATGGTCTTGATCTCTTGACCTCATGCTCCGCCCACCTCGGCCTCCCAAAGTGCTGGGATTACAGGCATGAGCCACCACGCCCAGCCCTTTGCCCAGGTTTTTGAGAAAGAGAGAATACTTTTGATTATTGACCAGTCAATATATTGCCTCTCCTTGGGCATTCCCCTTTAGGCCAATAATCTACCCCCAGGGTCATGGTTGCCCAGGTCATGGAGCAGGGAGGAGGTCTCAGACGAGGGGCTGGAAAGCACCTCAAAACATGCCTCTTAAGGACAGGTAGACCAGCTGTTTCACAAGTTCATCAATTGAAGCTCAGAGAAACTGACTCATGCAAGGCCTCCCAGCCAGTGAGAGATAAAGGCTGGTCTTCAAATCAGGTGCTCTGACTACTGCTTTCCTACCACTTCTAATGAAGAGGGGATGTCCAAAGCCCTAGGCATGGACTATCTGTCTGAGGGAGCAAGGTTGTGGGGACAGGAGTCCAAGAAAGAGGTTGGGCTCTGGTGAACCCACAGTAGCACTGAATACAGGCACTCAAGTGGAGAGAAGCTGAGTAAAGCCTTTGAATTTGACTGGAAGGGCCTTGTTGATTTTTAAGGAAGCATTTTCAGGAAGGACTAGAAATTGACGATGGAGTGATAGGGGAAGTGAAGAAAGGATGCCAAGAAATGCAATAAAGGGGAGAAATGGATGATCAGAAACAACAGTGGTGAAGCGTTGGTCCGTGGTTTGGCATCGTGGATTGTGCTTTCTGCTCCACCACATTATAAGAAATTCTCGGGCTGGGCACGGTGGCTCACGCCTGTAACCCCAGCACTTTGGGAGGCCAAGAATGGCAGATCACCTGAGGTCAGGAGTTTGAGAGCAACCTGGCCAACATGGTGAAACCCTGTCTCTGTTAAACTGTTAACTGCTAGTGAACTAGTACCTTTACTGAGACAGTGGACATCTACTGGAATGCTTCTGAAAAATATCATTATTTTCCCCGGCTAAAAACGTTGCTAATAAACAAAAGGCTGCTAAAATACAGAAGGCTGCTAAAAATATAAAAATTAGCCGGGCATGGTAGCACATACCTGTAATCCCAGCTACTCAGAAGGTTGAGGCAGGAGAATCACTTGAGCCTGGGAGGCAGAGGTTGCAGGGAGCCAAGATCAGCCACACTCCAGCCTAGGTGACAGAGTGAGACTCTGTCTCAAATAAATAAATAAATAAATTGTGAAATGTGCACTTTCCAGTCATTGGGTTAAAAATGAATGGAAGGAAGTCCGCAATTTGCCACCTAAATAAACATTAAATCCTCAGACTCTGCAATACTTCAGAATAACTAGGAAGTATGTGTTAAACATGATTTGGGTTGAAAGGGTGCATTTAGGCTGGGCACGGTGGCTCACGTCTGTAATCCCAGCACTTTGAGGGGCTGAGGCAGGCGGATCACAAGGTCAGGAGTTCGAGACCAGCCTGGCCACTATGGTGAAACTCCGTCTCTACCAAAAATACAAAAGTTAGCTGGGCATGGTGGCAGGTGTACATAATCCCAGCTACTCGGGAGGCTGAGGCAGGAGAATCTCTTGAACCTGGGAGGCAGAGGTTGCAGTAAGCCGAGATTGCACAGTTACACTCCAGCCTCAGTGACAGAGTGAGACTCCGTCTCAAAAAAAAAAAAAAAAAAAAAAGAGAGAGAGAGAGAGAGAAAGGGTGCATTTAAAAGACTAGAGCTCAAAACAAGTTGCCAGCTCTATTGAAGAGGTTATTATTATTTTCTCTTAAGACGGTGTCTCACTTTGTCACCCAGGATGGAGTGCAGTGGCATGGTCATGGCTCATTGCAGCCTTGAGCTCCTCCTGGGCTTAGGTGATCCTAAGACTCCCACTCAGACTCCTGAGTAGCTCAGATTTACAGGCACACACCACCACCTCCGGCTGAGTTTCTGTATTTTTTGTAGAGGCGGAGTTTTGCCATGTTGCCCAGGCTGGTCTTGAACTCTTGAGCTTAAGACATCTACCCGCCTCGGCCTCCCAAAATGTTGGGATTACAGGTGTGAGCCACCGAGCCCGGGCTGAAGAGATTATTATTAACACAGGAAAAGCTTTTTCTAAATTGTAGGGAATTCTCTGTGGTTTTTTTTTTTTTTTTTTTTTTTTTTTTGAGACAGAGTCTTACTCTGTTGTCCAGACTGGAGTGCCCTGGGGCGATCTTCGCTCACTGCAACCTCCACCTCCTGAATTTAAGCGATTCTCCTGTCAGCCTCCCAAGCAGCTGAGACCACAGGCATGTGCTACCACACCCCGCTAAGTTTTTGTAGTTTTAGTAGAGATGAGGTTTCACCATGTTGGCCAGGCTGGTCTCAAACTCCTGGTCTCAAGTGATCTGCCTGCCTTGGCCTCCCAAAGTGTTGGGATTATAAGTGTGAGCCACCATGCCTGGCTGAATTCTCTTATTTTTTTTTGTTATTTTAAATGGATTTTGCTCCCCCAAACTCTTTATCAATTAGGAATGTTCTCAGTTGTTCATGACAGGAAATCTAATTAAAACCAGCTTAGATAATAGTGTACATATATTCCTCTCTCTCAGTAAAAAGGGTGGAAGTAAACATTTCCAGAGATGGTCTGGTAATCAACCATGTTATCCTGTATCCATACTCTGTTTTTCACCTCACTCCTGGTTAGTTGGATTTTCACCTCAGAACTTCATGATGACTGCCACAGCTCTTACGGAAAGGAGGAGAGAGATACCAGCAAGCTCTCTTCTTGTTCCTTTTTAGTAGGGGAAAATAATATTTTTCAGAAGCATTCCAGTAGATGTCCCCCATCTCAGTAACGATACTAGTTCATTATTAGTTAACAGTGAATGTAGCTGCAAGGGAAGCCAGGAATGTGACTATGTCAAGTTGGAATGTGATATCCATGACAGACCTAGCCCAATCATGATTCATTCCTTGGGGATATGCCTGCATTGGGCACATTACCACTTGAGCAAAATCCACATTTCATTAGCATGGAAGAAAGAGTGAAGCCACGAAGAATGTCTTTCACAGTCACTGATCTATATTAGGGACACCGCTTGAATGGTGAGCCTCCTCATAGTGGAGACAAACAACACTGAAGGATTTGCACATTGCATTGATTGGTTCATGTGCCTGAATCAAACTGACATTGTTGAGCTTTGGAGTAAATCATATTTCAACATAAATCACCAGGGGACGCATCAAAATGCCTATTTGTGAAACTTGAATAGCTTGGGTTTGCAGATATAGTGCTCTCTAGCAAAAAGAGTAATGATTTTAAACTGACATTTCTTATGGTTGGTTCATATTAAAGACTCAGATCCATAACAAACATGCAATTACTCTGTAAAATGTCACAAATGTCGCTGAGGTTGGTTTCTTTACAAATGAAAGTGTTGTTCATGTTTACCAATGCCAGTTACACAGTGGCTGTGCTGGATGGGGTATATTGCATTGGATTTTTCCTCATTTTCAAATTCATATTCACTACATATCTAGGCATGTGTCATTGAGAGATTATTTTTGCTTGAATAAAAGGTTATCTGATTTGTTGACATTAAAAACAAAGGAGAGTTGCCGGCAGTGGCTCATGCCTGTAATCCCAGCACTTTGGGAGGCCTAGGCGGGCAGATCACCTGAGGTCAGGAGTTTGAGACCAGCCTGGCCAACATGGTGAAACCCCATCTCTACTAAAAATACAAAAATTAGATGGGCATGGTGACGCATGCCTATAATCTCAGCTTCCTGAGAGGCTGAGGCAGAAGAATCACTGAAACCTGGGGGCGGAGGTTGCAGTGAGCTGAGATTGTGCCATTGCACTCCAGCCTGGGTGACGGAGCAAGACTCCATCTCAAACAAACAAACAAAACAACAACAAAACAAAAAACAAAGGAGAGTTAACTTAGTAGCCATGCTCAAATAATTGAGTATTAGTCAAAATCTATTGGTTACCCAGAAGATGCGCACAGGGGCTAGGTAATTCCAAAAGAATGCATGCCAGCTGACTCCCTGATTTTAGCCTGGGACACTCATTTTGGACTTGTGACTTCCAGAACTTTAAGGCGATGTATTTGTGTTGTTTTCAGCCACTACTGTAGTCACTAGTTACAGCAACAATAGGAAGCAAAGACAGTAGGTCGGTCAAGTAGAAACAAATTCAAAATAGTATTTATCAGACATCAAGATTAGTGTAGTGTTCTGTGCTCAGCCACTTGGTGCCCTATGACCTACTTTCAAGAAACACCTGGGAGTTCTGTTTTGTATACATTTTCTCTTAGGATTAGAACCAGTGTTTATTACATGAAACACTTTTTTTTTTTTTTTTTTTTCCCGACAGAAAGTATTATTTTGGGCAGGGTGCAGTGGCTCACCCCTGTAATCCTAGCACTTTGAGGGGCTGAGGCAGGCGGATCACCTGAGGTCAGGGGTTCCAGACCAGCCTGACCAACCAACATGGTGAAACCCAGTCTCTACTAAAAATACAAAAATTAGCCAGGCGTGGTGGCAGGTGCCTGTAATCCCAGCTACTCGAGAGGCTAAGGCGGGAGAATTGCTTGAACCTAGGAGGCAGAGGTTGCAGTGAGCTGAGATCACACCATTGCACTCCAGCCTAGGCGACAGAGCGAGAGTCCTTCTTAGACGGAGTCTCGCTGTGTCTCCCAAGTGCAGTGGCGTGAAACTGCAAGCTCCGCCTCCCGGGTTCACGCCATTCTCCCGCCTCAGCCTCCCAAGTAAACTACAGGTGCCCGCCACCACGCCCGGCTAGTTTTCTGTATTTTTAGTAGAGACGACCATGTTAGCCAGGATAGTCTCGATTCCTGACCTTGATCCACCCGCCTCAAAGTGCTATTACAGGCTGAGCTACTTCCTTTTTTTTTTTTTTTTAGCTGGCTTTTTTTTTTTTTTTTTTTAAAGATAGGGTCTTACTCTGTCACCCAGGCTGGAATGCAGTGGTACAATTCTAGATCACTGCAGCCTTGAGTCCTGGGCTCAAGTGATCCTCCTGCCTCAGCCTCCTCAGTAGCTAGGACTACACACATGCACCACCATACCGAGTTCATTTTTGTATTTTTTTCATAGAGATGGGATTTCGCTCTGTTGCCCAGGCTGGTGTCGAACTCTTGAGCTCAAGTGATCCTCCCACCTCAGCCTCTCGAGCTGCAGGGATTACAGGCGTGAACCACCACAGCCAGCCTAGCTGGCTACTGAAAATGAATTACAATCATGTCCAAATTCTGCATTTTCAGTCAGGAATTATCTTGGAGTAATGAATGAGGGGAAGGAAAAGTCACTCATCTTTTAGAGTTCCTTCAGCTGGCCAGAGAAATGACACAGGAATGAGAAGTAAATACAGGGGAAAATGCCTGGCTAGCTGTGGTTTGCTACGCTTTTCAGCTACCAGCTTATATGTTAGAATACTGAGGCTTGACCAATCGTTTGCAATAACAGGGCCTGGAATGTTGCTTCTTACATACCACGAGTTTTGAGAGGATAAAAGCAGCACTTGTCTTAGATGGGGAAAAATTAACTGACATGCTGAAAGGAATGAATAATGTAGCTATCGAAGGGCACCTATAGATGGGAGCAGAGTAACCGCCATGGATTAATGCGGGATATGTGGAGGGCAGTCAGAACGGGCTCCTTTCCGAAGCAGAGGTCTCTGCCCTGAGGCTCCAGGCACCGTGCTCCTGCACCCTGCCTTGGGCCCCTCTCTTTTTTGATACGAATCTTCATAACCATTGTTCTCCTTTACTCACAGGCTTTTGAATGAAACCCTTGGAAATCTCAATAATGTATTTTTCCTTTTTTTTTTTTTTTTTAAAAAAAAAGGAAGAAACGCCTCTGAGAAGAGAGGACACGTTTTCCATGACCCTCTGCTAACCAACCAAAGAATTTAATTCAATTCAACACTCAACAAAAACAAACAAACAAACAAATAAAAAACAGGCAGAAACTCAAAGGGAAGGGGTATCTATATAGCTCCAAATACTCAGTTGTGGTGTCTTTCTTCTTTTTCTCTTTCTCCTCCTCCTTCTCCTCTTTCGCCTTCTCCTTTTTTTTTTTTTTTGAGACAGAGTAGTTTCACTCTTGTTGCCCAGGCTGGAGTGCAACGGCACCATCTTGGCTTACCACAACCTCCGCCTCCCGGGTTCAAGCGATTCTCCTGCCTCAGCCTCCTGAGTAGCTGGGATTACAGGCATGCACCTCCACACCCAGCTAATTTTGTATTTTTAGTAGAGACGTGGTTTCTCCATGTCGGTCAGGCTGGTCTCGAACTCCCAACCTCAGGTGATCCACCCACCTTGGCCTCCCAAAGTGCTGGGATTACAGGTGTGGGCCACCGTGCCCGGCTTCTTCTTCTTTTTATTTTATTTATTTATTTTGAGACAGAGTCTTGCTCTGTTACCCACATGGGAGTGCAGCTACTTGCAGCCTCGACTTCCGGGCTCCAACAATCCTCCCACCTCAGCCCCCCAAGTAGCTAGGCCCACAGGTGCACACCACCACATCTGGCTAATTTTTGTATTTTTGGTAGAAACGGGGTTTCACCATGTTGCCCAGGCTGGTCTCAAACTCCCTAGGCTCAAGGGATTCCCCTGCCTTGGCCTCCAAAAGTGCTGGGATTACAGTGTGAGCTGCCACGCCCAGACTGCATGCTTATTCTTTACAGCATGGAGAAGACATGCGTGGGGTGTTGGGTACTTGTTATGGCTTGAATTGTGTCCCCTCAAAATTCATCCATTGAAGCCTTAACCCCCAGTTCCTCATAATATGGCTGTATTTGGAGATAAGCCTTTTACTTATTTATTGAGATGGAATCTTGTTTTGTCGCCAGGCTGGGGTGCAGTGGCGCAATCCTAACTCACTGCAACTTCTGCCTCCCTGGTTCAAGTGATTCTCCTATCTCAGCCTCCCGAGTAGCTGGGACTACAGGCATGCGCCACCACACCCAGCTATTTTTGTATTTTTAGTAGAGACCGGGTTTCACCAGGATGGTCTCCATCTCCTGACCTCGTGATCTGCCCACCTCGGGCTCCCAAAGTGCTGGCATTACAGGCGTAAGCCACCGCACCTGGCCGAGATAAGCCTTTTAAAGAGGTGATTCAGTGAAAATGAGGCCATGACGGTGGGCCCTAATCCAATCTGACTTGTGTCCTTATCAGAAGAGGAAGTTTGGACCCAGAGAGACACCTGGCCACGTGAGGACACAGCGAGAACGCAGCTGTCTGCCAGCCAAGAAGAGAGGCCTCGGTAGAAACCAAATCTGCTTGGCACCTTGATCTTCAACTTCTAGTCTCCAGAACTGGGAGACAGTGAATGTCTGTCGTTTAAGCCACACGGTCTACGGTATTGTTATGGTAGCCTGAAGCAAGTAATATAGTACTTACCGAGTAAACTCAAACCTCAACAGAGTGAGATTCCGTCTAAAAAAAAAAAAAAAAAAAATAAAAGGCATACTAGGATTCTCTTCCTACAGCCCCCAAAAGTCTCCTGAAATCAACCTGTCCATCATCTCCTATCCACCCCACTCCATTCCCCAAACAAGAACAAACAAATCCCACGGATCTCCTTTGGTTTCCCAGGCAGGCAGTTCTTAGCCTTACCATCTAAGGACCTGCTGTTGCGCCTGATCATCGGGAGGACATTGCTGACATGGGAAACTGAAGCAAGCACCCACACCAGCCGCTGTGCCACACTGAGCTGCCCCGCCTGGCCGTCAGTATGTTAGTCCTTGCTTTCCCTGCTGACCCTCCTGTATCACCGTGTGTGTCTGCATCTCTGTATTTCTCCTTTCCTTCAGCCCCAGTCTGTTACATAGCACAAAACAGGCAGTTTTAAATGTTACATCACCACACATCTCGAATCAGTGCACATTCTGTACCTTCTAAAGGAGGCTCGGGGCGCGGTGGGTCACACCTGTCATCCGAGCACTTTGGGAGACAGAGGTGGGAGGACTGCTTGAGCACAGGAGTTCGAGGCCAGTCTGGGCAACCTAATGTGACCTCCCTTTGTACAAAAAAATTGAAAAATTAGCCAGGCTTGGTGGCTCCTGCCTGTAGTCCCAGCTACTCAGGAGGCTGAGGTGGGAGGATCACTTGAGCCTGGGAAGCTGAGGCTGCAGTGAGCCGTGATTGTGCCACTGCATTCCAGCCTGGGTGACAGAGCGAGACCTTGTCCTAAATCTAAAATCTAAAATAAAGGAGGCTCAGGGAGCAGCAGAGGCTTGTGGAGAAATGGGGTCCAGAGTCATTCTGAAGAGAGATCCGGAAACCGCTTCAGCATTTATCAGATGAGAGGTAAAGGGGGAGGTCAAGTCAAAGCTGCCTCCCATTCTTCCAGCCTGGGCAGTACCTCGTTAGATGGCAAGGCTAAAAACTGCCTGCCTGGGAAACGAAAGGAGATCAGTGGCATTTGTTTGTTCTTGTTTGGGGAATGGGGTGGGGTGGATATCATGAGATTACGGACAGGTTGATTTCAGCAGACTTTTGGGGCTCTAGTGAGAGAATCCTAGTGGGCCTTTTAATTTTTTTTTTTTTTTTTTTGAGACTGAGTCTTACTCTGTCGCCCAGGGCTGGAGTGCAGTGGTGCAATCTCAGCTCACTGCAACCTCTGCCTCCCGGGTTCAAGCGATTTTCCTGCCTCAGCCTCCTGAGTAGCTGGGACCACAAGTGTCCATCACCATGCCCTGCTAATTTTTGTATTTTTTGTAGAGATGGGGTTTTACTATGTTAGTCAGGCTGGTCTCGAGCTCCTGACCTCCAGTGACCCGCCCATCTTGGCCTCCCAAAGTGCTGGGATTTGGGAGGCCACCACGCCTGGCCTTAGTATGCCTTTTGATAGTGCGTCTGGCTTTTTGTAGATAAGCCCGGGATCCACAGTGTCTCTAACATGGGCCAGGTACTGAGTTCTTTACTGCATCAACTCATTCCATCCCTATGGGAAATACACTAGTGTGAGCCTTATTTTACAGATGAGGGCAATGAAGCACAGAGATGTTAGCTAACTTGCCAAGGTCACACAGCTGGTAACGGACAGAAGAAAGGTCTTGATTTAGGGCAGAGTCTGCTTTTTAATCACCAGGCTCTTTGCCTTTAACTACTGCTTTAGGGAGAGGGAGAGGAGAGAGTTGGGGGGGATGGGTCGGGGGGAGGGATGGGGGGGAGAGGGGGAGAGAGAGAGAGAGAGAGAGAAAGAAAGGGAAATAACTCCATATGGATAGGAACTGAAGCTGTCACCTTACCCCAGAAAGACAGGCTCATTTCTGTGGCTCCAATGGCCTAGTTTGCCTGCCTGTGGAGAGCAGCGTCTCTAAGCCTAGGGATTGTTTTGCTGGGGCAGTGTGGCTACATCCCAGCCTTTTCCACGTTATTCTGTTAGGCTGGGGGAGCAATGACACTTCTACGGGATAGAGAATAAGCACGTGGTCTGAGGCAGGTGGAGCTGCAGGCACATGCCCTTCGTGTCCCTGCATCGTGCCTGGTCCGGGCGCTGAGGAGGTGGGAAAGGGGACAGCTTCAACTCTTTTTTTTTTTTTGAGACAGAGTCTCGCTCTGTCGCCCAGGCTGGAGTGCAGTGGCGCGATCTCGGCTCACTGCAAGCTCCGCCTCCTGGGTTTACGCCATTCTCCTGCCTCAGCCTCCTGAGTAGCTGGGACTACAGGCGCCCGCCACCGCGCCCGGCTAATTTTTTGTATTTTTAGTAGAGACGGGGTTTCACCGTGGTCTCGATCTCCTGACCTTGTGATCCGCCCGCCTCGGCCTCCCAAAGTGCTGGGATTACAGGCGTGAGCCACCGCGCCCGGCCTCAACTCTTACGTCACGGGGCTGGCAGGAATATTGAACCCTGTGTGTCAGTGAAGAAAAAGCCCATTAGGCCAAGATCTGCAACATCATCATAGAAACCAACCTCATGCAGCAGTTACAGTTTAAGAGGAGCTTTTGTTCTGTCCCATGCTGGTGAATTAATCATCAGGCTGGAGTGCAGAAGCAGAAAAAATGAAACCTAATTGGTTTTCTTTTGGAGACCCACGGGTCCCTTCCCAGTGAAAGCTCTTTCCTCTGAAAATACATTTTGAAGGTGTGTGTGTTTTTCTTTTTTTTTTTTTGTTATTTGTTTGTCCCTTTGCCTTGAAGTTTCTGAAATATTCCATAGCACTGTCCCTGCCAATTCTGCAGAAGTGTTGCTGTTGCTTAGAGCCTGTTCGCAGCCAAGTCGGAGAGTTTCTCCACAAACTGCCATTTCAGTGAAAACACGGAAAATAAAATGCAATAAAGCAAATTACGAAGAGGGGGCACTGCTTAGCTCTGTGAATGTAGTGTGGCCTGATTTGGCTGCCCTGCCTCTCTGACCTTCAGTGTCTCTGTATTAGTTGGACATGCTAGTTTGCATACTGAGGCTTCCTTGGTTTCTTCTTTATAATTGAAGACCTATCACTGCTGGGAAAATATCCTGACTTCTTGATTTCTACGTCCTCTTTCACCCGACTCCCAAAAATCTGTCCTCAGGTAAGAAAGCCTTGGTTAAACCAATTCCTTTACCAAGCAGTTTTTAATAGTGTTATTCTTCCCAGGTGGTTTTGCATTTTCAAAGAAGTGATGAGGTGGCCGGGCACGGTGACTAACGCCTGTAATCCCAGCACTTTGGGGGGCTGAGGTGGGAGGATCACTTGAGGTAAAGAGTTTGAGACCAGGCTAGCCAACACAGTGAAACCCTACCCCTACCAAAAAATACAAAAAAAATTAGCCGGGCATGATGGCGCGTGCCTGTAGTTCCCGTTACTTGGGAGGCTGAGGCAGGAGAATTGCTTGAACCCAGGAGGTGGAGGTTACAGTGAGCTGAGATCACGCCATTGCACTCTAGCCTGGGCAACAGAGACCCTGCCTCAAAAACAAAAACAAACAACGAAAAACCCCAAAGTGTCCGGGCGCAGTGGCTCACACCAGTAATCCTAGCACTTTAGGAGGCCGAAGCGGGTGGATCACGTGAGCTCAGGAGTTCAAGACCAGCCTGGGCCACATGGTGAAACCCCGTCTCTACTAAAAACACAAACAATTAGCTGGGCGTGATGGTGGGCGCCTGTGGTCCCAGCTACTCAAGAGGCTGAGGCAGGAGGACCACCCGAACCCGGGAAGCAGCGAGGTGCAGTGAGCCGAGGTCTGCCACTGCACTCCAGCCTGGGTGACAGAGCAAGACCCTGTCTCAATATAAATAAATAAATAAATAAGCCCCAAAGAAGTTATGATGTACTTCTCAAACTCTATACAGAGATACATCGCCTGAGCATTGAGATGTAGATTTGAATTCAGTGTCTGGCATGGTGTTTCTGATACCAGGCGATGCCACTGCCACTGCTGCGATGCCACTTTGGGTAGCAAGTCTGCAGAGGAATAAGGAATGGTTATGGGAAAAACTATTGGTTTGCGCATTAGTCAGGGTTCTCAAAAAAAAAAAAAAAAAAAAAAAAAACCAGAACCAACAGAAGACAAACATACACACACACACACACACACACACACATACCTATATATATAATGTCAACCAAAATTAAGACTGAAATAATTTGATAAAGGCTTCTTGGAAGCCAAATGTGAAGACTGATGATGGGGCAAGTCACATCAACAAAGTTGAGAGTGCTCTGGAGTCTGTTACAAGGTGTTTGGGAGAAGGGGAGACTCTTCATACCGGGGTTGTCCTTTTCCATTAGAGGGTGCAATACAGAGGTTGTAAGAACTGGCTACAGATTGCAACATACAGGCTGAAATGTCCCCCTGAAAGACAATCAGTGAAACTTTATGACTCAGAAAGAAATCAGCATACTTTTCCGTGTCAGTGGGTTATGCATTCATCAGTACATCAACAATCTAAGGAACTCGTGACAAGGTTCTTTTCCCAGGGAAAAGATGTTGCCATGTATCACAAGACCCTCCCAAGGAAGGTTAATTTGGCTGCCTGTGTATTTTGTTTTTTTTTTTTTTGGAGACAGAGCGTTATGTTACTCTATTGCCCAGGCTGGAGTGCAGTGGCGCGATCTCGGCTCACTGCAACCTCCGCCTCCTGGGTTCAGGTGATTCTCCTGCCTCAGCTTCCCAAGTAGCTGGGATTACAGGCACCTGCCTGGGATTACAGGCCACCACGCTTGGCTAATTTTTTTGGTATTTTTAGTACAGACGGGGTTTCACCACGTTGGCCAGGCTGGTCTTGAACTCTTGACCTTAGGTGATCCGCCTGCCTCAGTCTCCCAAAGTGCTGGGAATACAGGTGTGAGCCACCATGCCTGGCCTATTTTTTTTCACACCTGGCCTTTTTTTTTTTTTTTTTTTTTGAGACGGAGTCTTGCTCTCTTGCCAGGCTGGAGTGCAGTGGTGTGGTCCTGGCTCACTGCAACCTCCGCCTCCCAGATTCAAGCGATTCTCCTGCCTCAGACTCCCGAGTAGCTGGGAATACAGGCGACTGCCACCACATCCGGCTAACTTTTGTATTTTCAGTAGAGACGGGGTTTCGCCATGTTGGCCAGGCTGGTGTCGAACTCCTGACCTCAGGTGATCCACCTGCCTTGGCCTCCCTAAGTGCTCAGATTACAGGTGTGAGCCACTGCGCCTGGCCCAAGATCTATTTTTGTATAAGCTGCCTCCTGTCCTTTCTTCAAAGAGGGCATCCACAAATAGATGACAGAAAAGAAAATAATTAAGTGCCAAACTTCTCATAGAGAGTGCAGAAGGCTAAACTTCATTCATTCAATAGATATTTATTGAGCACGTACTATGAGCTTGGCACTGTTCGAGAATAGAAGAGTGAATTAAATAGAATAGAGCAGTGAATTAAACAGGTCAAAGTCTAACCCTGAGGAAGTATCTGTTAGAGGGAAAGACCAGCTCAGGAACACAAGCGAGGCATGGCTGCCCAGAGTGCATGTGTAGGTATCTTCGTACTGGGGAAGACCATTTGTTGTAACCTAGCTATGTTTGTACTTAGCCTTTCAATAACCAGTGGGGAAGAAAATGTTGGCTCTTAGTTGCAGCTAGGGTCATGTACTAGAAACGTAACTTCTGCTCATTCTCCTGCCCTAAACCTTGATTCTGCCTTTGACCACTCCATTTTTCCCTTTAATGCCAATTTCATGTTCTCTTTAGATGTCAACAGTGCCCTCAGGAGACAAGATGTGAGAATACTTGGCCAGATGGCATTTGTCTGTATTTTAATCAAAATGCCCCATTCTCTTTGCCAGTGTGAAGCAGCGATGTACTGTGTAGGGCAGAGACAAGAAACAGTACAGAAGCCTGCGGCAGCTTTTTACATTTGCAAGGTCAAGAAAGGTACCCAGGCTGGGCGCAGCGGCTCATGCCTGTAGTCCCAGCACTTTGGGAGGCGGAGGTGGGTGGATCATGAGGTCAGGAGTTCGAGACCAGCCTGGCCAACATGGTGAAACCCCACCTCTACTAAAGATACAAAAAATTAGCCGGGCATGGTGGCACGTGCCTGTAATACAAGCTACTTGGGAGGCTGAGGCAGGAGAATCGCTTGAACATGGGAGGTGGAGGTTGTGGTGAGCTGAGATTGCCATTGCACTCCAGCCTGGCTGACAGGGTAAGACTCCGTCTCAAAATGAATAAAATAAAATAAAATAAAGGTACCCAAAGGCTGAATTGGCTTAAATCTGTCAACCTCAGTGGCAGCACCCAGCACCATGATTGTGGGAACAAAGCCTCCCACAGTCAGCTGTGAGCAGATTCTGAGAGCCAAAGTACTGACATGTTGAGGCAAGTGGGGTTCAGGGAGAAAGTGAATGAGAGAAAGGGCCCGAACAGTGGTTTCCTATGTATCTATCTCCTCCATGGGCAGTGAGTATTTCTCCTGCATTGTCTCATCCAGGTTTTTCTTTTTTTTTTTTTTTTTGAGACAGTCTCGATCTGTTGCCCAGATTAGAGTGCAGTGGCCGGATCTCGGCTTACTGCAACCGCTGCCTCCAGGGTTCAAGCAATTCTCGTGCCTCAGCCTCCCAAGTAGCTGGGATTACAGGTGTGCACCATCAAGCCTGGCTAATTTTTGTATTTTTACCGCACCTGGCCTCATCCAGGTTTTTCAACCATTTAATGAAATGCTATTATCCAATGAAATGCTATTATCCTGTTTCTTACTCACTTAGCTGAACCCGATCACCAACTTTGATGAGTTTGTACCATGTGCCATGCGTGACCTCTTTCTAACTGACTCCATAGCCTTACGTTTTCTCATTTAAATAGGGAAAATGAGGCACGGAGGTCTGAAAGCTAGAAAGCAATGCGGCTTGAAATTAGGCAGCCTGACTCCAGGGTCTGTTCTTTTAAGGATGGCCAGATGGACTTCTCAACATCCTTAGGGAAAAACTCTCTACTCATTTTCAAATATATGTATTTCCCCTAGATGGTGGCCTGTAACAGGTCAAGAAATGGCTCTTTGTCCTGGGATGAAAAGCTTCGCAAAGGAATTATTCTCCATTCCAAGATGTTGGCTGAAATGAGGCTGGTTTTGGAAGGGGTGTCTTTGGAAAATCTCTCAAATTTGACTTAAAAACCTCCCTGTAATACTGATCATGGAACCTGGTGGACGCATCCCTTCAAGAGCTACCATGCTACCCATTCTTCTCAAACTGATGTTTTAGCAGCACACTTCAAATCGAGGAAGCTCTGGCCTCGTGTAGGCAAAGGTTTCGCTCGAGGCTCTACCGCCAGCGTCTCCGTTTCCGCGTCCCCCACAACCTTGCGAAAGGTAAACTCCAACGGTCGTTTCCGGATTTTACAGAGGAGCCCAGGAAGTCTGCGTGAACCCTGCCCCAGTCACTTACTCTGCCCAGTAGGTGCACATGAGGCCCAAGCCCCACGCTGTGATTCCAAGTTCGTTTGCTGGGCACGGTAAGTGAACCCTGGGAGTCCTGGACTCTCGTGAAGGCCACCATGCCCTACCTGGAGGTTGGTCAGGGTCTAACATCCTCTGGCATCCACTGGAAGGGATTGCGTTAGGATTTTTTTCTCTCGTAAAAAAGTTCCTGTCTCCCCCTAGAGCCGGGCACACGCCTCCCGAGCCAGACCACTTGTCCCAGGCACAACGTTTTTTGACTCTTCGCCTCCCCCATTCCGATCCCCCTTCCTCTCCGCCTTAGGTGGCAGGAAAATCCTTTACCTCCGACCAATCCCACCGATGCCGAGCCGCGCGCGCGCGCCAACTCGAGCTCCGTCTGTGCACGCCATTGGCCACCTCCACCTATGCGGGGTGACGGGCAGCTTCGCGGACCTATCGCCGAGGGAGGCGGAGGCCTCCAGCCCTCCCAAAGCTGCTTTGTTAGGGGCTCCCTGGTCGTCCCCCGGCCCGCCGCACCTCCGCTGCCTGCGGGAGATCTCCCCGGTCCCCGCTGTCGGAGCCTCGCAGGAAGGCATCCCCGGAGCACGCGCCACCCGCGCCCCTCCAGCCGCGCGCTCCGAGCCGGGCTGCGGCGCGGATACCCGGCGTGCGCCCGTAGTCGCTCACCAGCCCAACTCCGAACGCCCCGCTCCTGCATCCGCCGCCTCGGATTGGCTGGCCGGAGGCGGAGCGATTGTCAGGCGGCCCAATCGGAGCTCGGTTTCCCACGGGCTCCCGCTGCCCGGCCCCCGAGGCCGCCGGCGGAGGCGCCCTGACAGCTCCCATTGGCAGACCGCGAGCGGGTTCGAGCCTGGCCGGCAGAGCAGCGCCGCCGCCGTCGGGCGCGCAGCTCTGCAGCTCCGCGAACGCCTTGGCGCCCGCAGCCCCAGGGGCCCGGCGGCCCCGCATCGTGCCCGGCCCCGTCGCGGAGATCCCGGACGACCGTCGCGGGTGAGTACCGCGGGCCTGGGGGGCGCGGGCGTCCGGCCGGAGCCGCCTCGGCGGACGGCGGCGAGGATGCCCAGAGCCTCGGTGCCCGTGCCGGGCACGTTCTGACCCCCATCTCCCGCACACTGGGGCTCCCGGCGGGTCCTAGCTCCCCCCGATCGGGCTTTCCACGTATTGTTTTCGTGTTCACACACTTGGGAGGTGGGGAGATCCGGGGAGGGGAGGCAGGAGGAGGCATCCCTCGCGCGAAGGAGGGAGACGAGACAGTGCAGCCCAGGTGCCCGGCGCCGGATGGAAATGACAGCGTCCGGACGTCTGCATTCGGTCCTCTCGGCAGCAGGAGGTCAGCGCTGACCTGCGGCGGCCGCGGCACTTTGTATTTTATCGGCTGATTTTTGTCAACTTCGGGGAGGGCGTGCGTGTGCGTCCCTGTGTCTATGTTTGCGTCTTGGTCCCTGACTTAGGCACCTCCGGGCCTGGCTTTTCGGCGACGCTTCTTGGGCGCTCACCTTGGCGATCCGTGCCGCGCTCGGGGCCGGGCTCACTGGGCGGAGAGCCCGGGGGCCGGCGCACGGAGCTGGGACCCGCGACGAATCCCCGGAGGGGGGCATTTAAAGCGGAATCCTGCGGGTGTGCAGACAATGCCTCATCCGGGCGGCCGGGTCCCGGGGGCCGTGCCCTGGGTCCCCGCGCCGGATCCCGTCCCTGCCTCGCCCTCTCACCAGCTCTGCCGCTGCGATGCTGCTGCGCCGCGCCCCTCGCCACCCGGCTGGCGACCCGCGTGGGGCCCGCTTTTGTTTACAGACCTCGCCATTGGGCGAGAGCAGCGTGCCGTGCGCCCCCAGCCCCAGCGGCTGCCGCCTGCCCCCTCCGAACCTGGAGAAGTTGGTGCGCGCTGTCAGGTGACGCCCCCTCCCCCCGGCCGCGGGGCGGGATGTTGCAGGGGAAAGATGCCGTCTCGGCGCCTTCGCGCCCAACCCCCGCCGCGCACGGCGCCTCTAGGTCCCCTGCACCCGGGGGCGCCCGTGTCCCCGCCTTCGGTCCAGGCTGGCGGCCCTCGGGGCGCCGACTCGGCCACGCTCACCCGGTTCCAGTCGCATCTTCTGGTCTAGCCCCCGGGTCAGCCCAGGTTGACTCGGAGCCTGCCTTTTCCCGCGCGCTGGCAGGTCTTGAAGGACGCGCGCGAGCCCTTGGGGACACTGTGCAGTCTGTGCCCGCCTCGGTAACACCCGCGCGGTCCCGCGGGACAGCTGTGCCGCATCCCGAGCCAGAGCCGTCCGGATCGGGTTACCCATGCGCGCTGACTTGGCGCATACTTTGAGTTGGAGCAGAGGTTGAGAGCCTGTGCGCTGAGGTCAAACAAACCCGGGTTCCAGTACCTGCCCGGTGTCACTCACAAGCTGGGTGATCCCGGCCGAACTACTCTATCTTCCTTGGTCTCAGTTTGCGCATCTGTAAAGTGGGGATAAGGAGTAGTCTCCAGGGGGGCGGGGCTTAAATGACCATACAGATTAACCTCATAGCACAGTGACAGCCACGTATGAAACACTGGAGTCCTGTTGATGTTATTCTGTGTTAGAGGAAATCTGTAATAGAGGATGACCCCTTGTCGCTTTCCTTTTCTGCATTCTTCACTCCCCTAACCCCGATTTCTTTTTATTATAAAAGGCATGAAGGACTGCTGTTCTCAGCTCGAACAGGACTTGTTTTACTTGGCCTTAGGTTTAATTAGACTTATCTAATCGCTTACAGCCCTTTTAAAAATGTGTTTGAATTTCCATTAGGTTTTAGTTGTTTCTTCTTTCTTCTTCAAGACTCTGCTGGGACCCAGACCTGGGTTTGGAGAAGGAAAAACCCTTCCAGGGGGAAGGCAGTTGCCAGTGAACCAATGACTGCTGTGGAAAGTGATTAAGTCCAGGAAGGAGGGAGGTTTGAACAAAAAGATGTCTGGAGGCTGGGAGGGAGCACTTTCTAGGAGAGATGAAATTTAAGCTGTGCCTTGTAGCTGAAGAAGTTTGGTAAATTGCTGGTTTCCAGCATATGCTCTTTTGTATCTCAAGGTAAAAAGCCGGGCTGGGGAGGGTGGAAGCCTTTGCGTGGTAAACATCGACGTTGCTAAGTAATTATCTTTGAATAGGGGAGAAATAAAACTTAAGGAAGAGGCTGTTGACTAAGCGGGGAAGGTAGAAGAAGAGAATCAATTTCACTGAATATCTTCAAAATGTCGTGAATGTGTTTTGACTTGTTTTTCCTCCACTAGCTCTGCACTGCTACTTTTCTTTAGGCAAAAAGAGAAATCAGTTTCGTGTGGAAATAAACAAAGCATAATAATAACAGTCCATAATCAGATAAATAGTTTAAAAAGATGATCTCAGGCTTAACGACAGACTAAAATTTTATTGGAAAAAAAAAAAACTTCCTGTTTTAACACCCTTTTGCTTGTTGGAATAAATTATTGGGTCCAAAAACACATTCTTTGAATGTAGGCCCCAGGGGCCTTTGCCAGCCAAAACAAGCAAACAAACAAACATAAACTCGACTTGGAGGCTATCCAGTGGTTGGAGAAGCCCTCAGGATTGCGCTCTGTCTCTTCTGTTCCCCTGGGCCTGCCTCAGTTACCCTGAGTGCAATTTGACTCCCGTGAACCCCATATTCAGCTGTTGATGTGGAACGTGGCCAGTAGCATTATTGCTATATATCAATTAATAAATATGATAACCTATTTAAAGTTGAGCTCTCAGAAATGATTCCCATCCTTCTTGTACTTGTTCTGGGAATTCTCGCGCCCTTAGGGATGCTGAAGGCCTCTTTCCCCCCGCTGTTGTGTGGGGATCAAATCAGTTGGGGGCCTAGACTTAAAAGGGAGCACGTGGTTAGGGAATCTCATTAGCTGACAATTTAACTCTACTCTAATGCTCGTCCAAAGAGCCCGGACAAAGACTTCCTCTCCTTTCCCTTTGCAGTTCTCTCTCCTTGCTCCTCTCTCCTCCCCTCCCCCTCTAAACCAGAAAGGAAAAGCGTTGGGCCTGTCTCCTTCCCGCCAGATTCCTGCAGTTCTGGTGTGCCCACTGAACCCCAGGCATTCTGGAGCCCCGAGCAGGAATTCCTTGGAAGAGTCTGCTGGGGGCCTACTAGGTGCATGTGTTGACACTTCTGCGATTTCTGCAAGGATCGTATTGTCTAAAGGAGAAACATGTTTTGTGAGACAACCTGTCATAGATGTGCAGTAGAAGCCTCTGGTTTTTCCAAATGAGAAAGGCAGGTGAGAACACAAGAGTCCCATCAAAGCCTTGCCTAGAAATCAGGGCTTCTGCCTGTTTGTCAAGGGCAGAGGAGTGGGAGGGAGCAGCCAGGAAGAGAATTCCGTTCCTTTGGGCCAGGTACAGATTCCCATGAAGGTGCTGAACACCACGGACTCAGGCTTGTGGTTAAGAAAGAACCTCGTTTTACGATCTCCAGTCATTTGGTCTTCCGTATCAAAAACACACTTTCACTGGGGATGTGTGTGTGTATATATTCTATACACACATGTATATTTACATGTACATTTTCTTTCTAAATTAAGCAAATAGGTAGAAGGTATGTTTCTAAGGGTATCTCTCTGTTTTTTTATTTTTTCCTCAATTCAGGACCAGAAAAATCAGATTAGCAGGGCTCTAGTAAACGTTTCTGTTTTTCCCAATTCTAAACTTCAGGGCTTTTCATCTCTAAATACTCCATTTTATATACGCTATAACTCCTGTGTTTAAAAAAACAAAAAAACAAATTCTCTCTCATCATCATTGTAGGCCAAATCACTTATTAAAAAAACAAGAAAAGAGACATTCAGAAATAAAGCAGTACTCAGCAGAGAACATAGTGTTTTTTAAAATAAAACAATGCTCTAGTGTAAAAGGGTACACGATATTAATAGTTAGGTGGAGTTTTTCCCTTCCATTCCCTTCCCAACCTCTGGCACCGTCCTCCACACCCTCCAGCATAAGACCTTCCCTGTTCCTGTGGTCTCCAGGGACCTCATTAAGACATTCATACGGGCCTAGACTGTGGGCATGGGAAGCCGCAGAGATTCCTCCAGTGCTTGTGTGAGATTCTTCTAGAAGACCTTGAAGCTCTTTCACTAGGTGAAGAGGTTCTCCCCCTGGGCTGAGGCAGAGCTGGGAGACTTTGCATCCTACCGCAGAGCCCTGGAGTGGGGTCTCAGCTCACTGAAACGATTGCAGAGATGGAGGGGGTGGGAGTACCACGCAGGCAATGATCTGAGAGCTGATCAATTGTCTGCTTTCAGAGGATGTTAAACAAAGAGTGATGATTCATCGAAGAACTCTGTGGGAGGAAGTTTCTTTCAGCTGAGCACAATCTCAGTTTTAGAATGGGCCCAGGGCCCTTTGAGGCTTAGTCCTGTCACCAAGTATTTCTTTCTATAAAGGAAGACTTGGGTGTAGTTGGAGCGGGGGCATCCTAGCCTTTTAGAACCTAGCAAAACCGAAGTATAATATGGATATTTCCTGTTTGGGACCACTTTGAATACATGAAAGAAAGATGAAAGAGAGGGGGAAGTGTCTTTGGTTTTAAAAAAATAACACCTGTATTATTTATTCCAGCTTCTGCCCCACTAGAGTATGATTTTATTAAAGAGCAAAGGATTCTTTTTTTTTTTTCTTTTTTTTTTGAGATGGAGTCTTGCTCAGTCGACCAGGCTGGAGTGTGGTGGCACGATCTGGGCTCACTGCAAGCTCTGCCTCCCGGGTTCACGCCATTCTCCTGCCACAGCCTCCCGAGTAGCTGGGACTACAGGTGCCCGCCACCATGCCCGGCTAATTTTTTGTATTTTTAGTAGAGACGGGGTTTCACCGTGTTAGCCAGGATGGTCTCGATCTCCTGACCTCGTGATCCGCCGGTCGCGGCCTCCCAAAGTGCTGGGATTACAGGTGTGAGCCACCGCGCCCGGCCAAGAGCAAAGGATTCTAATGCAGTTGTGCTGGGAAAAAGGTCCAATTGGGAGGCAGCGGGGCTGAGGGTCCAAGCTTGGAATGGGTGGAGAAGCTGATTGGAGATTGGGCTATGAGGATTCAGTTGCTTTTCCTTAAAAGACCCAAAACATGCCAGGCGCGGTGGCTCAAGCCTGTAATCCCAGCACTTTGGGAGGCCGAGACGGGCGGATCACGAGGTCAGGAGATCGAGACCATCCTGGCTAATACGATGAAACCCCGTCTCTACTAAAAAATTACAAAAAATTAGCCGGGCGAGGTGGCGGGTGCCTGTAGTCCCAGCTACTCGGGAGGCTGAGGCAGGAGAATGGCGTGAACCCGGGAGGCGGAGCTTGCAGTGAGCTGAGATCGGCCACTGCACTCCAGCCTGGGCGACAGAGCAAGACTCCGTCTCAAAAAAAAAAAAAAAAAAAAAAAAAAAAAAGACCCCAAACATGCTTCTCTGTGACCATAAGCAAGACAGGATATCCTGCCAAAAAATCCTGCCTTTACAAAGCCTGTTTCCCAAGAAGCGCTCTCCTGCCTCCCTTCCACTGTCCCTCCTACCTTGCCTGAGAGCTGCCAACCTTGTAAACGTAGACCAATCCATCCATCCTAGTTCCTGCTCTTGGTTTCCTCTGCCCACTCTGCAGGGGGAATAATGAGCCCCAGAAAGCCACCACATCATCTGAGGGCAGTGGGAGGTCAGAATGAAGAGTGGGTCTTGGAATCCTCTCTGCTGGGGGAAGTGGGGATGTCAGGACCATGGAAATGGGGTGAACCGGATTTGCTACCCATTGCTTGCTCGGGAGGGAAGGTGGGATTGTGGCAATAGTGACATCTGCTTGTTGAGTCTGAGGGGCCTTGGGGTAGGGGTGAGGGTCTGCTCTGCGAAACCTCTCCTCCCAGCCTTGTTGGAGGCCTCCAGTGTCTGTTGGGAAAGATTTTGCAGCCCATGGCCTCATCTTCCAGGGCTTCTTCAGATCCTGGGGACGAGATCTCTATCAACCCAAACCTCTTTTGGCCATCACCTGGGCTGGGTGGCCGCGTTCCAAGCAAATGATAATTTCTTGCAGGAAAGTCCAGGAGGGTCTCCTGAGCTCGTTCCCACTCACTCTTTGGGCAGTGTTTTCAGAGGCTGCGAACCACGGGGCCTATTCTTGCCATGATCTTATGTGGGTTTTGTTTTATTTGAACCTTAACATCAGCCTCACCCAACCAACTGGAGTAAAGTGTAAGTTCTTTTCGTCTTGCAGAATGTGCATCTCTATCTCCTCACGGGACATAGGATATCTTTGGAGAGTGATAATTTGGAGGGCAAGTTCTTTAGCATAATGTAGGGTCCCTGGGTTCTGATAACCACAGGGGTGCATTTCCATACTGCTAAGGCGCCAGGGTCCCTGCGGTACCCCAGGACACTCCTTTTTACCTGTTGCCTGGTGTCATTATTAATTCTACCACCTGACATGCTCAAAAATGACCCACTTTGGTCTCTCAGAATCCTGTGTCCCAAGTGTCCCAGCTGTAACTCTGAGTATGTTTTAAATAACTCTATCTAGTACTGTTCTGATGGCAAATTCTGCTTTGTACTGGTGATTAGCAGCATCTGCCTTTTGGTTTCAAAGTGTGTTCTTTTTTTTTTTTTTTTTTTTTTTTTGAGATGGAGTCTCGCTCTGTCACCCAGGCTGGAGTGCAGTGGCCGGATCTCAGCTCACTGCAAGCTCCGCCTCCCGGGTTCACGCCATTCTCCCGCCTCAGCCTCCCAAGTAGCTGGGACTACAGGCGCCCGCCACCACGCCCAGCTAGTTTTTTGTATTTTTAGTAGAGACGGGGTTTCACCATGTTAGCCAGGATAGTCTCGATCTCCTGACCTCGTGATCCACCCGCCTCGGCCTCCCAAAGTGCTGGGATTACAGGCTTGAGCCACCGCGCCCGGCTCAAAGTGTGTTCTAACTGGGGTCGGCTGTGCTGGTTGGTGGAGAGATGAAGGGGGTGCCATGTGCACTTCCTTTCACCTAAAATTTTCTTTGGATCCCAAAGTTATTAAGGCATTGGAATGCTCATTTTTGCCATGGCAGAGTTTTGACCTTTTTATGGTGATTCTTACTGTCTACCCTACATGTGGTATGGTAGGGACTTTCTACAGGTTTCTTGTTCTTATTTTTTTGGAGATGGAGTCTTACTCTCGTCACCCAGGCTGGAGTGCAATGGCACAGTCTCGGCTCACTGCAACCTCCGTCTCCCAGGTTCAAGCAATTCTTGTGCCTCAGCCTCCCTAGTAGCTGTACAGGCGCCTGCCACCACGCCTGGCTGATTTCTGTATTTTTAGGAGAGGCAGGGTTTCACCGTGTTGGCCAGGCTGGTCTCAAACTCCTGACCTCAGGTGATTGCCTGCCTCGGCCTCCCAAAGTGCTGGGATTACAGGTGTGAGCCACCGCGCCTGGTGGAGGTTTCTCGTTCTCTTAAGGATCCAACCTTTATCTCTTAGCTACTTTTGTAGTAGGGACTCAGCTTTTGTCTATCAAACTTGAGTTGGTTTTGCTTAAATCACACTTAATTCACAGTTTTACTCAGTAATAATGATCTAGTTTAATATTTTTTCTGACATAAATTGTATTCTTATTTCGTGCAGATACTTTGACTCAAGTAATGCAGAGGTGAATTTGATTCTGAAAACAGTGTGCAGGCTGGGCGCCGTCTCTACTAAAAATGAAAAATTACCTGGGTGTGGTGGTGCACGCCTGTAATCCCAGCTACTCAGGAGGGCTAAGGCAGGAGAATTGCTTGAACCTGGGAGGCAGAGGTTGCAGTGAGCCGAGATCATGCCACTGTACTCCAGCCGGGGTGACAGAGTGAGTCTCCGTCTCAAAAAAAAAAAAAAAAAAAAAAAGACAGAGTAATAATTCCATATAGCTTTAAGAGACTCAGAACAGATGCACTTCTATTGAAAAGTATTCTAACAGCCTTCTGCTCTGGTCCTGTTTTATTCCCATCCAGCCTGATATTCTCCAGAAACAATTACATTTGTTGATTTTTGTTTTTAGTGCTTCTAGTGATTATATCTCTAAATAATATGAATATATGATTTAATTCTCAGCTTCCCGTTATGATGAGTGACAATTGCATGTCACCTACCTCCTTCCTTCTCCACATTTTTGATAATTATATTTATGGTTCTTTTTTTCTTTTCTTTGAGATAGGGTCTCGCTCCTACTGCCTAGACTGGAGTTCAGTGGTGCAATCACGGCTCACACCAGCCTCAAGCACCCAGGCTCAAGCGATCCTCCCTCCCCAGCCTTTGGAGTAGCTGGGACTACAGATGCATCCCACTATGGCCGGCTAATTTTTTAATTTTTTGCTATAGAGATAGGGGTTCTGCTATAGCACTCAGGCTGGTCGTGAACTCCTGGACTCAAGCGATCCTCTTGCCTCAGCCTCCCAAAGTTCTGGATTACAGGTTACAGGTGTGAGCTATGGCGTTTGTTTTTTTATGGTTCTTTTTCTTTTATTCTTGTTTTTTTTTTTTTTTTGAGGCGGAGTCTCACTCTGTTGCCCAGGCTGGAGTACAGTGGCGCGATCTTGGCTCACTGCAACCTCGGCCTCCCAGGTTCAAGCAATTCTTCTGCCTCAGCCTCCCGAGTAGCTGGGACTACAGGCGCCTGCCACCTCGCCCGGCTAGTTTTTTTTTTATTTTTATTTTTTAGTAGAGACGGGGTTTCACCGTGTTAGCCAGGATGGTCTCGATCTCCTGACCTCGTGATCCGCTCGTCTAGGCCTCCCAAAGTCCTGGGATTACAGGCTTGAGCCACCGCGCCCGGCCAAGTTTTGTGTTTTTAGTAGAGACAGGGTTTCACCATGCTGGCCAGGCTGGTCTTGAACTCGTGACCTCAGGTAATCTACCCACCTTGGCCTCCCAAAATGCTGGGATTACAGGCATGAGCCACCACACCCGGCCTTTTAAAAAAATATTATTTTGGATGTAAACCTAAGAACGGAGTTGCTACGTCATACGTAATTCTATGTTTAACGCATTGAAGAACTACGAGATTATTACCCAAAGTGGGTGCACCATTTTACATCCCACCAGCAGTGTATAAGGAGTCCAATTTTCCTACATCTTTGCCAACACTTGTTATTGTTTGTCTTTTTGATTATAGCCATCCTATTGGATAATCTCCTCGTGGTGGTTTTGATTTGCGTTTCTCCAATAAATAATGTCATTGAACAAAACATAATTTCATGTGCTTGTAGGCTAATCGTATATTTTCTTTGAAGAAATGTATCTTCAGAGATGTTGCTCATTTTTATTTTTTTTTTGTTTTTTATTAGTAAGTTATAAGAATTCTTTATTCTAGTTATAAGTTCCTTATCAAATATATGATTTGCAAACATTTTCTCCATTCTGTGGGTTGTCATTTAATTTTCTTGATGATACCCTATGCATATTTATTTTTAAAAGCTGAAAACCAATAAAAATGTTTACTTAGTCATGATTCTGCCAATACTTTTCACTATGTATGTAGGTGGTATGCTAATTTACATTTCCTTTTCTACACTTCTGGCATGACTAATTAAGTTATAGATCAAGAAAAGGAACACAGGAAACATTTTGTTTTAAAGCACCAATTTCACACTTAAAAAAAGCAAAACTTGGCCGGGCGCGGTGGCTCAAGCCTGTAATCCCAGCACTTTGGGAGGCCGGGACGGGCGGATCACAAGGTCAGGAGATCGAGACCATCCTGGCTAACATGGTGAAACCCTGTCTCTACTAAAAAATACAAAAAGTAGCTGGGTGAGGTGGCGGGCGCCTGTAGTCCCAGCTACTCAGGAGGCTGAGGCAGGAGAATGGCGTGAACCCGAGAGGCGGAGCTTGCAGTGAGCAGAGATCCGGCCACTGCACTCCAGCCTGGGCGACAAAGTGAGACTCCGTCTAAAAAAAAAAAAAAAAAAAAAAAAAACTTTGTTTACTTAAAAAACTCTGAATCATTCAGTTATTTTATTTATCAGAGCTTCTTGAAGGAAATATTTGCAATGAGATTTGGAAGTGAACTACCTTTGGTATCAGCTTTTGGGTGTTAAACCTTTGCTGGGTGGTAGTTTTTGTTGTGTCTTATTAATACAGAGGTTCTCAACTGGGGGCAGCCTTGCCTCCAAACATTTGGCAATGTCTGGAGATATTTTTGGTTGTCATGGCTAGGAGGTTCGAGTGGCATCTAATGGGTAGGGGCCAGTGATGCTGCTGAACAGCCTGCAGTGCATAAAACAGCCCACCAGGACAGTGATCAGGTCCATAGTCATTGTTGATGTTGGCCTGGCACAGTGGCTCATGCCTGCAATGCCAGCACTTGGGGAGGCTGAGTTGGGCAGATCACTTGTGGCCAGGAGTTGCGAAGGCCCATCTCTATAAAAAAAAACAAAAATTAGCTGGGCTTGGTGGTGCATGCCTATAGTCCCAGCTGCTTGGGAGGTAGAGGCAGGAGGATTGTTTGAGCCCAGGAGGGAGAGATTGCAGTGAGCTGAGATCGTGCCATTGCACTCCAGCCTGAGTGATGGAGCGAGGCTCTTGTCTCAAAACAAAACAAAACAAAACAAAACAAAAGGATGAGGTTGAGAAACCCTACATTTAAAAGACACAAATGGCCTGGCGCGGTGGCTCGCGCCTGTAGTCCCAACACTTTTAGAGGTTGAGGTGGGTGGATCATTTGAGGTCAGGAGTTTGAGACCAGCCTGGCCAACATGGCGAAACCCATCCCTACTGAAAATACAAAAATTGGCTGGGTGTGGTGGCACACGCCTACAATCCTAGCTGTTGAGGAGGCTGAGGCGCATGAGAATCACTTGAACCCAGGAGGCAGAGGTTGCAGTGAGCTGAGATCTCGCCACTGTACTCCAGCCTGGGTGACACAGCAGTACTCTGTCTCAGAAAAAAAAAAAAAAAAAAAAAAAAAAAAGACACAAATAACAAATACTATTCAAGATCGCATGTTTAAATTTCTTAGGAAAGAATCTTGTACTTTCTAGATATTTGGAACTGAGCTATCTTGAGGCATCAGCTTTTGGTTATTATTTTAGCTGGAATTAAGAAAGTATATCTTTTATACAATAGAAAGTTCTTAAAAGCTAGATAATGATTTCAGGTGTTTTGGGCTTTTCTGTGCTTGAGCAAGTTCTTTCAATTAATATCTTCTGGATATTGCTAATAACTGTGTCATGCAAAGCTCATCCTTAACCCTCAAATCTGTTATGGTTAATGTATTGCTGGGTGATTATTATAAAATCACTCCTCTTAAGCAGTTTTATCGAGCATTGAAAATATTTTCAGAAAACGTTCCGAGCGTGTTGCATGGTCTACCACGACATTTCAGAAAAGATGTATGAATGTTCAAATAATTATCTCATCTTGAAATCTCTATGATTAGAAGTTACAATTTCAGTCCCGGCCGGGCGCGGTGGCTCAAGCCTGTAATCCCAGCACTTTGGGAGGCCGAGACGGGCGGATCACAAGGTCAGGAGATCGAGACCATCCTGGTTAACACGGTGAAACCCCGTCTCTACTAAAAAATACAAAAAACTAGCCGGGCGAGGTGGCAGGCGCCTGTAGTCCCAGCTACTCGGGAGGCTGAGCCAGGAGAATGGCGTACACCCGGGAGGCGGAGCTTGCAGTGAGCTGAGATCTGGCCACTGCACTCCAGCCTGGGCGACACAGCTAGACTCCGTCTCAAAAAAAAAAAAAAAAAAAAACAACAACAACAACAACAAAAAACAATTTCAGTCCCACAGTTATATCAATTGAACTTTAACATTTCATTGTAATTATAAAAATGAAAACCTTGTAACTGTGGTCCTTAGTTAACTAAACAGTTTAACAATAGCATTCGTTAAAAGTAGATTGAAAATACTCACCCTGTAGTTTTTTCCCCCTCCTGACGGACAGCTAATTGCTTTAATTTTGAGGGTTGGATCTGTCTGCAACCTTGGCCCTGTGAAACCTCACCAATTGTATCAAACAATTCGAATTATCTTAAAGGTTTGTGGGAGTCTGTTGCGACAATTTCAGTGCACTTCAAGTAGGAATACCCGAATGACTGTCTCTTTCTTGGAAGATGGGGTCAAAACCAGATATACTTCGTTTATAAAAAGTTGCTGGTTAGCATGAGGAACCTGGAGTCTTCATGCCAAACACTTTAGAGATCCCAGTTAACTGCCCATTCTTTAAAACAGGACTAGTTAATGTAGCTTATTAGAGTGGGAAGGGCTAAAATTGTTCCTTTTGGACAGACTCTGAATTTTAATTGTGGTAATCCATGTCTTCTCAGCCTGTGATACAGCAGTTCTGAATGTCATCCAAGTCAGGAAAAGTGAATTTATGAGTCTCCTAGCAACTAGCAACTACTACGCTGGAGTGCCTGGACCTTATCTTTGTTACAACATAGGAGCCAGCCCCACTATTTTGGGGCACAGTCCCGCAGCCGAGACAGCTGAGACAAGTGAGAGGGCTTTGGGGAAACTGGTTTCAAGGGAATAAGACATGGTCTTGGTTGCTGCATTACGGTTGCTAGAGAACTTTAATTTGGGAAAAACTTGAAAACTCTCAAGGTTTTTCAAGCTTCAACAAGTTACTTTGTGGAATTCTGGAGCAGAGGGGAGTCAGGTTTAATCGTTTTTACTCTCACTGTAGATGCTGTGACATGCATATCCTTGAATTTTCTTTCTCCTTTGCCAGGAGTAAAATATTTCTGACCTCTAGCAATGTTAAAATGGTTAATAGCCTTTGATTACATGGGCCCACCCTTCTCCATTTTTCTCAGGCATGCTCTGGTTCCTTCCTTCCCTCCCTTCCTTCCTTCCTTCTTTCCTTCCTTCCTTCCTTCCTCCCTCCCTCCCTTTCTTCCTTACTCTTGCTCTGTCACCCAGGCTGCAATGTGATCTCGGCTCCCTGCAACCTCTGCCTCCCAGGTTCAAGTGGTTCTTCTGCCTCAGCCTCCTGAGTAGCTGGGATTACAGGCGTGCGCCACCATGCCTGGCTCATTTTTGTATTTTTAGTAGACATGGGGTTTTGCCATGTTGACCAGGCTGGTCTCGATCTCCTGACTTCGTGATCTGCCTGCCTGGGCCTCCCAAAGTGCTGAGATTACAGGTGTGAGCCACTGAGCCTGGCCTCTGGTTTCTTTTTTAACATTTTTTTTTTCCCTTCTACCTGGGTGATTCTTCTGGAAGATTCCATCACATTTTTTTTTGTTTAATTACAAATACTTCCTTTCATTACATAAAGTGTGCCAGAATACCCATTATAAATATTCTTTAGTGTTGAGATTAAGGGTGGTTATTTTCTTTTATTTAAAAAATTTTTTTAAAAATAAATTAAAAATATTTTTCTCTTCCTATATAAAAGCAACTTATTTTCTTCTGTATGATTTTTTCTAACTTTGAAAGAGTTTGCAATGAGTAGGAGTTACTTGTATAATCGGAAAAATCGCATTGTGAACATGCACCTTCATCTTTGAGTGGGTGTGACTAGTGGACACTTAAGCCCCCCAAAGTCATATTTTCTTGTTTTGTAATCCACTTTACACATGGAGATTAATCGCAAAGTGCTCCTCTCAACAACAAGGACCTTGGGAAGAATAAAGAATATGTGGGCTCTGTCAGAGTGAACAAAGATGAGAAAGCCAGTGGGGGCCACAGAGGAGCCCAGTGATTCAATCTCAATGGAAGGATTAGCACTATTAATGGATCCTTTCAGGCTGAGACTGAACCAAGACCCTCAGTCATCAGAACATTGTTGACCTTGGAGGGTTGAGTGCCTCCCCTTTTTTCCCCTTTCTCCTTAGACACTAGTCATATACCCACAGTCCCAATCATGGTTGTGTCTCATGACCTCAGCTTTTCTCTAGGATTGCCTTCTGGTTCATGAATGATCCCATCTTCTCTGAATGTCCGAGAGCATTGATGATTTCCAAGACATTTAATTCATGTCTGTGTTAGTTTCTTCGCTGTAACAAGGTACCTCAGTCTGGTGACTTAAAACAACAGAAGTTTATTCTTTCACAGAACTGGAGGCTAGAAGTCTGAAATCAAGGTGTCAACGGGGCCACACCCCCTCTGGAGGCCCTGTGGAAAACTCTTTTCTTGCCTCGTCCTTATCACTCCAATCTCTGACTCCTTCACTGGCTGCATTCTCCGTGTGTGTGTGTGTGTGTGTGTGTGTGTGTGTGTGTGTGTGTGTGTGTGTCTGTTTCCACATCTCCCCCTTTCCCTTATAAGGTTATCAGCTATTGGCTGTAGGGCCCAGCCTAGTTCAGGTACCAGGGATTAGGATTTTGACATATCTTTTTTTTAGGGTCACAGTTCAACCCATAACCATGCCCAGCTGCTCTGTTAGACTGCCTGTTTGTTTATTTATTTATTTATTTTGAGACGGAGTCTTGCTCTGTTACCCAGGCTGGAGTGCAGTGGTGCAATCTCAGCTCACTACAACCTTTGCCACCTGGGTTCAAGTGATTCTCCTGCCTCAGCCTCCTGAGTAGCTGGGATTACAGGTGCCCACCATTGTGCCCGGCTAATTTTTGTATTTGTGTAGGGATGGGGTTTCAGTTTCACCATGTTGGCCAGGCTGCTCTTGAACTCCTGACCTCATGTGATCTGCCTGCCTGGGCCTCCCAAAGTGCTGGGATTACAGGTGTGAGCCACCGCACCTGGCCTATTTTTAAATTTATTTCTTTATTTATATATATTTATTTATTTTTTGAGACCGTCTCTTTCTGTCGCCCTGGCTGTAGTGCAGTGATGTGATCTTGGCACTGCAACCTCCACCTGCCAGGTTCAAGTGATTCTCCTGCCTCAACCTCCTGAGTAGCTGGGATTACAGGTGCCTGTCACTACACCCAGCTACTTTTTGTATTTTTAGTAGAGATGGGGTTTCGCTGTTTTCGCCAGGTAGGTCTTGAACTCCTGAACTCAAACGATCTGCCCCCCTTGGCCTCCCAAAGTCCTGGAATTACAGGTGTGAGACACTGTAAGTGCTGGGCCTTAGGCTGCCTATTTAAATTGTTTAAGGACTTGTTATATGGATATGTCCTCAGTGCTAAGAAGCTTGATTTTCTGAAAGCTTAGCTCTGATATGCCACCTTGTGTTTTAAACTTTCAATGGCCATGGCTAGCCCTCCGGTCCAGACCTTGTTTTTCAGTCTTGTCTGACAGGACTCCTTGTTCAAATCCTTTGAGCCAGTGAAACAGGAGTTACTTCTCCTCTGGGATATATCCTGTTTTCTTATTCTTCTGCTCACACTGTTTCCAGATCTGGGACATTCCTATTTCTGCATGTCAAAATCTACCTCCTCTTCTAGGTCTGGTTGACATCAGCCATCTTCTTACCGTTTTCCTCGATGTTCTGCTTCCTCCATGATTGAAGTCGTCCCTTCCCTTCTGAATCGTCATAATGTTTCATGACTCTTTTCTGTGTGCTGTTGGAGCCCGGCTTGGGTCTCTGTGGATGCTTGCTAGACTGCAAACCTCTTAGATGGCGAAGTCTCAGCCAGATGCATCGCCCACGGGACCGCTGTGGAGGAGCCTGGCCTGTGTTTGGATAAACTTGCCCCGATTTGTAACTCAGCGGTCTGTACGTATGCACGATGCACAGGGCATTGCCAAGAGTGTGAGCTCGGAATGGTGGCGGCTGTGGGATGCAAAGCCCAAAGTTAAAAGGGAGTTTTACTCAGGGGAGAGCAGAGGGAGCAACTTCCCTATGGGCCTATTGGAGAAGAAAGTTTCTCTTAGTTGCTGAGGAGCGGTTTCCAGCCAGGGTGAAACTGTTGTATACGAAGAGGCAAAATGAGGTGGCGTGTACTCTGAGGGGGAAGCGGCATAGGCAAGCAGTTTGGAACCAGCAGATAAACAGAAACCAGAAAACCAAGAAAAGCATCGCACCGATATACCTTTGATTCCAAGGTGAACCCTTCTGGACCTGCTTTTTTTTTTTTTTTTTTTTTTTGAGATGGAGTCTTGCTCTGTGAGTCACCTAGGCTGGAGTTCAGTGGTGCAATCTCGGCTCACTGCACCCCCCTACCTCCCAGATTTGAGTGATTCTTCTGCCTCAGCCTCCTGAGTAGCTGGGACTACAGGCATGCACCACCATTCCGGCTACTTTTTGTATTTTTAGTAGAGACAGAGTTTTGCCATGTTGACCAGGCTGGTCTCGAACTCCCGACCTCAAATGATCTGCTCCCCCCCCCCTTGGTCTTCCAAAGTGCTGGGATTACAGGCATGAGCTACCATGCCCAACCATGGACCTGGGGTATTTTAAAGCGTCACAGGGACTGAGCAGCCCAGGACCTAACCTGCAAATGGTTGCAGAAGAATTTGTAGGTGGATACTGACCCTATGGGTAGAAAATCATGGATGATCCTTGAGGGAGTAGTAAGGGTTGAGGGGCAAGTAGAAATAGAGAGAAGCTGAGTTCCCTAACCTCAAGGAGAAAACATTTTGCCTGGGAGGTGAGATGATCCCACAATGCTGTACCTATTACTAAGCCTTCAGAAGAAAGAGGGAGACTTGCATAGGAAGAGCGTGGCTTGAATGCCTGTGGCTGGGTCAAGGGTTGACGCTAATCTTCATGGCGCATGACCACAGAGGGAGGGGTGAGGGCATTGGTTTTAGGGAAAGTGAGGAAATTGCTAATTGAGATCTGATAAGGGTTCAGGCCTTTGCTTGACTTTCCCAACCTATTTTTCTAGGCAGTTGGGCAAACACGTAGCTGCTAAAGGGCGTTTTACGCTGCACATGGATCAGCTTACTCGTTTAAAATGTATTTTTATTGACTGCGTGATTTTTGTAAGAACAATAAAATGCATTTAAAAGGAGACATTCTTCTACATTCCTAGGATAGGAACACATTGGTTGCTTTTGGTTTTCTCTGTTCTTTCTTATCCATATTTTGGATGTACTTTTTATATAATTGTAACTCTTAAATAGATACAGCTTTGTATTTTGTTTCTTTTCAGGTAATGTTGCATCATCAGCCTGTATATTGTAGCTACTTTATCCTCATACTTCTCATTTATAATGGTCATACATTTCAGTGAGTTCATCATTTACTTAACTAATTCTGTAATTGAACATTTATGTAGTATTATTTTCATCACTATTTTAAGAATCTTTTTTGACCTTTTTCTTTTCTTTCTTTTTTCTTTTTTTTGAGACAGGGTGTCACTCTATTGCCCAGGCTGGAGTGCAGTGGCGTGATGTTGGCTCACTGCAGCCTCAACCTCCGGGGCTCAAGTGATCCTCCCACCTCAGCCTCCCGGGTGGCTGGGACTACAGGCAGGCACCACCATACCCGGCTAACTTTTGTATTTTTTGTAGAGAAGGGGTTTTACCATATTGCCCAACCTAGCCTCAGACTCCTAGCCTCAAGTGATCTGCCTGCCTCAGCCTCCCAAAGTGCTGGGATTAAGGCGTGAGCCACCATGCCCAGCCTGACATTCTTTAAGTATATATTGCTTGCTTGCTTGCTTTTTTATATATTTTTCTCAGGATAAATTTCCAGGATGCAGGATCTGTATTAAATATGTATTAAATACGACGTTGTAAAAAATAGCTCTTGATTTGAATTGCCAAACTGCCTTCCAAAAATTTTGATTGGTCTTCATCAGTTGATGTATATATCCAAATATGAATTTATCAGTATATGAGTATATTGGACTCACCACAGCCTAACTAGCAACGGAATCTTAATCATTTCACTTTATTTTGTTGCTGTTAATTGAGTCGGTATCTCCATCTCTCTTTCTCCATTTCCTTACTTTCAGGTAGACTTTACTTTTCGTGTTTATTACTTTAAAAATTGTTTCAAACGTTTACAAAACACTGTCATTATCTTATCACTGAAATCATTCCTATGCCTCAGAGCAAAAAAAAACAAACAAAAGAAAACTAGAAACAACTGTCTTTGGATTCCTCATCTGTGAGACGTTGTTTCTGAGGTCCTTTCTAGCTTCCAGTGTCTTGAGTCTTTGATTTTATGGACCAGAAGTTTAAGAAGTGAGCAGGCTGGACATTAAGAGAGCCTCATCTGCAGAGATGTTGCCTAGGCTGGTCACAAACTCCTGGGCTTAAGTGAGCCTCCTGCCTCAGCTTCCCGAAGTGCTGGGATTACAGGTGTGAGCCACCTCGCCCGGCCACATGAAATACTTTTATAAGTCGTGTTTAGGACTATGACCATTGTACTCACTACCTTTTTTTTTTTTTTTTTTTTGAGACGGAGTTTCACCCTTTTTGCCCAGGCTGGAGTGCAATGGCGTGATCTCAGCTCACTGCAACGTCCACCTCCTGGGTTCAAGCGATTCCCCTGCCTCAGCCTCCTGAGTAGCTGGGATTACAGGTGCACGCCACCACACCCAGCTAATTTTGTATTTTTAGTAGAGACAGGTTTCACCATGTTGGCCAAGCTGATCTTGAACTCCTGATCTCCAGTAATCCACCTGCCTCGGCCTCCCAAAGTGCTGAGATTATAGGCATGAGCCACTGTGCCCGGCCTGTACTTGCTACCTTTTATTGATCCTTTCCTTTGTGCTAGGCCTTACAATTTTTTTTTTTTGTTTTAAATTTTTTTTTGAGACGAGGTTTCACTATGTTGCCTAGACTGGTTTTTTTTTTTTTTTTTTTTTTTTTTTGAGACGGAGTCTTGCTCTGCCGCCCAGGCTGGAGTGCAGTGGCCGGATCTCAGCTCACTGCAAGCTCCGCTTCCCGGGTTCACGCCATTCTCCTGCCTCAGCCTCCCGCGTAGCTGGGACTACAGGCGCCCGCCACCTCGCCCGGCTAGTTTTTTTTTTTTTTAGTAGAGACGGGGTTTCACCGTGTCAGCCAGGATGGTCTCGATCTCCTGACCTCGTGATCCGCCCGTCTCGGCCTCCCAAAGTGCTGGGATTACAGGCTTGAGCCACCGCGCCCGGCCGCCTAGACTGGTTTTGAACTCCTAGGCTCAAGTGATCCTTGTGCCTCAGCCTCCCAAGTAGCTGCTATTGCAGGTGTGTACCACAGCTTGCACTGGGCCTTTTTGATACTTCACATGTTATCTTTAAGAAGTCCTCAAAAGGTGAGTACTGCTATCCCATTTTACAGATGAAAAATTGGAGAAGCAGAGAGATTCGATCCATGACAGGCCACACAAGCTGGATGCGATGAAATCCACTCTCATCAATTGCTAACAGCACCTGGGTGGTTATGTGGCTGGGATTCACTGATTCTCACCCTCCCCTTAATTCTGCGTCTGTCAAGGCCACCGCATTCCCCTCCCCCTTCTCATTTCGTGTCCCTCTGCCAAGCAGTCCGGAGTGTCCATGTGACTCTGCTAGACTGAGCAGAATGTTTAGTATAGAATAACTAACCCATTCCCTCTTCCCCTGTCATTTAATACAATCCAGTGCCTCAGAATACTCTGTCAAAGGTATTTTATTTAGTCGAGACCATTTAAGAATGGAAGAAATTTCCTGTTGAGAGATTTAATGTGTGTGGTGTGTGTGTGCTCGTGGAGGCAAATGGACGTTTAAGAGTGTGTGAGGTGAAGGATAGCAGACTCCGGAAGTCTGGGGACCACTTAGGTCTGTAACCCTCCCTCTCGCACCAGCTGTCCAGCTCCGAAAGGCCTCCTGGGTTTCCCATTTATGGGACCCCTTTACTGTTACGACACCTGTTTAAATGTGGTGTTTCCATTACGGGAGGCATGGTAGGTGGCTGGAATGAGCGGCCGTGCAGGGACGATGTGTGCCGGCTGCCCCTCCTCCCACCACTTCTTGGGGAAAGTCCATTTTTGGTCTTTTGTTTCAGCGAGAAATGCATAAAAACGTTTGCAGGGACCCTTCCCCCTCTTGCTCTGCAGCTGAAATTTCAGGCTTTGACAATAGGGGCCAAATCTCTTTCGAAACTGAGACAGCACTAATGAAAACATTGTCATGTCCATACTTCTTTTGGAAAAATCTTTTAGATCATGTGACATGGACGTGCATGACATTGGGCTTGAATGATGACAGCATTCTGCGTTCTCCCTTGGAATTCTGGGTGTCCTCAGGCAGGAGAGCTTTGCTGTAAACGGATGATATCACCCCCATTTTACAGATAGGAAGCGATACACTAACATTATGTATATATTTACTTATTTTAAAAAATATTTTTTAACTTATATAGAGATATGGTCTTCTCCCATCTCAGCCTCCTGAGTAGCTGAGACTACAGGCGCATGCCACGCCACCCAGCTATTTTTAAACTTTTTTGTTAAAGACAGGGTCTCACTATGTTGTCCAGGCTGGTCTCGAACTTCTGGCCTCAAGCATTCCTTCTGTCTCAACTTCCCAAAGTGCTGGGATTGCAGGCATGAGTAACTGTGCCTGGCCACATATTTATTTAATTAAAAAGTTATTGAAATTAAATATACATACAGAAAAGTGTACGTTATTGTACTTGTACAGCTTGATGAATTCTTACAAATGGAATACAATCATGTAACCAGCACATGGATCTAGAAACAGAACATGCTGAGACCCCAGAAACTTTCCTGTAAGCGCCCCCTTCAGGGCAACCCCAATCCTGATTTCTAACCCCATAGATGTATTTTTGTACTTGATAGTAAGGAATCACACAGGATGTATTTGATTGTATCTGGTGTCTTTTGTTCAGTGTTCTGTTTGTGAGATTCGTCCATTTGTAATTTTCACCTCCAAAACATTGTTTTTAAGTTTTCTTTGTTTGGATAAATAATGCCTTTACATGGTTTAAGATAAAAAGATTATACTGAAGTACACATAGAGCAGTCTTGCTCTCACCCCATCCCTTAATACCCTAGTTTTCTATCCCCTTGGGTAATTAATACCCTTCCTTCCTTCCTTCCTTCCTTCCTTCCTTCCTTCCTTCCTTCCTTCCTTCCATCCTTCCATCCTTCCATCCTTCCTTCTTTTTTTTCCCTTTTTTTTTGGAGGCAGACTTGCTCTATTGCCCAGGCTGGAGTGCAGTGGTGCGATCTTGGCTCACGGCAACCTCTGCCTTCCAGGTTTGAGCAATTCTCATGTCTCAGCCTTTCAAGTAGCTGGGAATACAGGCATCCACCACCATGCCTGGGCAATTTTTGTGTTTTTAGTAGAAACAGGGTTTTGTCATGTTGTTTAGGCTGGTCTTGAACTCCTGGCCTCAAGCGATCCACTCACTTTGGCCTCCCAAAGTGCTGGGATTGCAGGCATGAACCACTGCTCCCGGCCCTATTAATACTTTTTTTCTTTTCTTTTTTTTTTTTTTTTTGCGATTTCTTGCATTATTGGTTTATATAAGCACAGGTCTGCTCATTTTTGCACCCCCCCCAACAAAAAAGATAGCACATTACTGTCATACACCTTGCTATATTTTTTCCTTGTTTGCTTCTCTTCAGTGCCAAGACCCATGACCTATGTTCAGCCCTCTGCAGGTGAGTTGAATACTGTCCCTCCAAACACTCATGTCACTGGAACTTCAGAATGTGGCCGCCTTTGGACATAGAGTCTTTGCAGTTGCCATCAGATAAGAAGGGGTCCTACTGGATTATAGTGGACCCCAGATCCAATGGTTCAGGTACAGAGGTGTGGGCACACAGAGAATGCCACATGAAGACAGAGGCAGAATTGCAGCAATGCAGCCACAAGCCAAGAAGCTGCCTGAAGCCACCAGAAGTTGGAAGAGGCAAGGAAGGATCCTTCCCCAGAGTCTCTTAAAGGAGTGCAGTCCTGCTGACACTTTGGATCTTGGACTTCTAGTGTTCAGAACTGTGACAATCCACGTCTCTGTCGTGGCAGCCCTAGGAAGCTAATGCCCTCTTCTTGCCCTCTCTCCTGAACTCACATGGCCTCCTGGTCCCTGCCATCTCGTCCTTACCTTTCAGTGTGACTTCCATGGGAGGTCAGCTGTCTCCCTTGTACGTGTCTGAGTGTGTCACTTGGGGTTAATTCGTCATTTTCCCTGTGGCTTATGAGATGAGGTGTGAGACCATAGGGCTGGTGCCCATCCCCTGCCCCACCCGTTCCTCCTCACTCCTTGCTCACCCCAGCCCTGCCCGCTCAGCTCTGTTGGGGGACACATGTCGGCAGATACCTATGGGGTGGCTGGAGGTTTTTAGGTTGATGCAAAAGTAATTGTGATTTTTGCCATTACTTTTAACCAACCTAATACGTTTGGATTGAGGAGTATCGGGTGAGAGTTTGAATCTCTAGTGGGTCCCGGCTGTCCTGAAGACTGCCTTCAGCTTCCTGCATTTAGGTGACGTTTGGGGTATCCGGGGTGGTCCAGGTTGCACCATTTGCTTACAGTTCACAAGCACAGCATGCTCTTGCATGCGCAGGTGCCATGGTGTGCAGTGGTTGAGGGCAGTCATCTCACAGACCGCAGGGCAAACACCCGATCTGAGCCAGAATGCATTGCTTAGCCACTTACGAATAGAATGACCTTGGACAATGCTTTTTGCCCTGTGCCTCAGTTTCCTCATCTATCAAATGGGGAAGATAGTAGAATCTACTCCATAGGAACGATTGTGAGGAGTGAATGAGCTGATTCCTGTAGATAATTTAAACAGGCCTGCTGCCTGGTGTGGGCTCAGGAAGCATCAACCCCCGGCTTCTCTGCCTGTGCTGCATTTTCTCCTCTTCTAGTCCATTCTTCCTTATTTTTAAAGGCCCGACACAGGCACCATCACCTCTAAAAAGCCTCCCAGGACCTTTTCTGCTGGCATAGTAACCCATCATCTTCCATTCATCTGTTGGTGTCTTCATTCATCTGATGAATGGCGTTCCATTCATCTCAAAGCGTTCTTGAGAGCAGACTCATTCTGGTGTTTTGTCATCCCTGTCTCTGGCATGGCTGCTGGCACCTGATGGACCTTCAGTTTGGTTCTTGCTTGGAAAAAGAGCAAGTGATGACTTGAGTGATGTCCCAAGTGTCACACGGTGGATATGCCAGTGCTGGACGTCAAACTCGCATGTCAGCCGAAAGCACTCACCTGGGGGCTTTTTTGTTCCCATGGGGAGGTATAGAGTGTATCTGAGCTCTGGGAGAGACTGGGGCAGAGGAAAGGAGGAAAAGACCTGGATAGAGAACCCGGTAAAGGACCTGTGACTGTCCTAAAGCTCTAGGAGCTCTGACCTCCCCTTTAGGTGGGCAGCCTCTTAGATAATCTTTAGATGGGCAGGCCATACTCACTGATAACCTCACGCATGAAGTTCTATAAAGGTTGTCCGTCTCAAAAAAAAAAAAAAAAAAAAGTAAAGAAAAAAGAAAGGAATCGTAGCCCATTTGCATGTGCTTTAGTTTTAAGGTGATAAGAGAAAAAATTGGGGGAACAAGAACTTTCTGGATCAACTTTTTTTTTTTTTTTTGAGACGGATATTGGCCAGGCTGGTCTCGAACTCCTGACCCTGTGATTTGCCTGCCTCAGCCTCCCAAAATGTTAGGAGTACAGGCGTGAGCCACCACACCCAGCCTTTTGTTTTTGTTTTTTGTTTTTTTGTTTGTTTGTTTTGTTTTTGAGACAGGGCCTTGCTCTGTCACCCAGACTGAAGTGCAGTGGTGCAATCACGGCTCACTGCAGCTTTGACCTCCTGAGCTCAGGTGATCCTCCCACCTCAGCCTCCCAAGTAGCCAGGGCTGGTGCCACCACATCTGCCTAATTTTTTGTAGAGATGGGGTTTCGTCATGTTATCCAGGCTGGTCTCGAACTCCTGGGCTCAGTAATCCTCCTCCTTGGTATCCCAAAGTGTTTGTACCATGCATGCCTGGCCCTGGATTAATTTTATGACAACAAAGGTACTGAAAAAGTATGTCAAATACTCACAAATTACTCTTTTAGGATTTGGGGGGTGGTCAAGTTCAGTGATGGGCAGCAGTTTTGACCAGGCAGGTAGAAATTAAGATTCTTAAGTGCTGATTTTGGATTATTTTGAGAGAGAGTCTTGCTTTGTCACCCAGGCTGGAGTGCAATGGCGAGATCTCGACTCACTGCATCCTCTGCCTCCCGGCTTCAACGATTCTTCTGTTTCAGCTTCCTGAGTAGCTGGGATTACAGGTGCACACCACCATGCCCAGCTAATTTTTGTATTTTTAGACAAGACGGGGTTTCACTATGTTGGCCAGGCTGGTCTTGAACTCCTGACCTTGGGTGATCCACCCACTTCGGCCTCCCAAAGTGCTGGGATTACAGGCATGAGCCCATTTGATTTTGGATTCTTAAGTGCTTCTTTGATTTGTCCTGGAACTTAGAACAAGACAGGCCATTAGGCCAGGGAGCTCAGTTTCCTGTTGTTAAGTGTGGTTGCTCTTGATGTAGGCACTGGAGTTAGACTTTTTAATAAGGCATGGAGATCCATAGAAGACAATGTCCCTTGGCCAGCATGTTGGGCTTAGATGTTAATGGTGGGTTTGAATATGCTTAGTGTCAGCACCTAGCATGGTTTTTGTACCTAGGAGGTACTCGCTTCCTCTTCATTGTAGTTTCCATTATATGGAGTGGGTAAGGTTTTGGATCTGAAACTCAGAGCCCTGGAGAGATTCTCCTGATGCCAGGCAGGTGCTTCCGAAAGACCACAGGGTATGTATGACCCTTAGAGGGGCTGTGTGAAAGGAAAGCTAAACACATCCTGTAATTGGGCAGTTGGTGGGACTGTAAACCGGTACAACCATTGTGGAAGATAGTGTGGCGATTCCTCAAGGTTCTAGAACTAGAAATACCATTTGACCCAGCCATCCCATTACCGGGTATATACCCGAAGGATTATAAATCATGCTGCTATAAAGACACATGCACACGTATGTTTATTGCGGCACTATTCACATTAGCAAAGACTTGGAACCAACCCAAATGTCCATCAATGACAGACTGGATTAAGAAAATGTGGCGCATATACACCATAGAATACTATGCAGCCATAAAAAAGGATGAGTTCATGTCCTTTGTAGGGACATGGATACAGCTGGAAACCATCATTCTCAGCAAACTATCGCAAGAACAGAAAACCAAACACCACATGTTCTCACTCATAGGTGGGAATTGAACAATGAGATCACTTGGACACAGGAAGGGGAACATCACACACCAGGACCTGTTGTGGGGAGGGGGAAGGGGGAGGGAGAGCATTAGGAGATATACTTAATGTAAATGACGAGTTAATGGGTGCAGCACACCAACATGGCACATGTATACATATGTAACAAACCTGCACGTTGTGCACATGTACCCTAGAGCTTAAAGTGTGTGTGTGTGTGTGTGTGTATATATATATATAAAAAAAAAAAAATTTCCTTTCCTTCTCACACATAAAAAAAAAGAGATCCCGAACCCCTCATACTTAGGAACTTCTTTATCTAACCCTACTCCCTCCTGTCCACACATTTCAATCAGAGGGTCTGTCGCTGTACTGCCCACTATGTTGACAGGTGGCTAGTCTGAATTAGGAAGTGCTGTCAGCATAAACTACAAACCAGATTTCAAAGACATAGGAAGGAGAAGAATGTTTGGTATCTCAGTAATAATTTTTTATTTTATTTTTTTAGAGACAGGGTCTTGCTCTGTCACCCAGGCTGGAGAGCAGTGGCATGAACACAGCTCAGTGCAGCCTTGAACTTCTGGGCTCAAGTGATCCTGCCACCTCAGCCTCGCTGGTGGCTGAGACTACAGGTGTGCACCACCACCCCTGGCTAATTAAAAAATAATTTTGTAAGTGGGCTTGTCTTGAACTCCCGACCTCAAGTGATCCTCCTGGGTTGATCTTCCCAAGCGCTGGGATGGCAGGTGTGAGACTACACCCAGCCATGTGAATAATCTTTTGTGTTGATTATACGTTGAAATGACAGTATCCGTGATATACCTGATTGAAAAAAATAGGTTATTCTGTTTAACCTTTTAACTTTTTAAAACATGTGGCTACTAGAAAATTTATTTTATTATTATTATTTTTGAGACAGAGTCTCACTCTGTTCCCTAGGCTGGAGTGCAGTAGTACTATCTCAGCTCACTGCACCCTCCGCCTCCCATGTTCAAGTGACTCTCCTGCCTCAGCCTCCCGCGTAGCTGGGATTACAGGCATGTGCCACCATGCCTGGCAAATTTTTGTATTTTTAGTAGAGACAGGGTTTCACCATGTTGGCCAGGCTGGTCTTGAACTCTTGGCCTCAAGTGACCTGCCCACCTCGGCCTCCCCAAATGCTGGGATTACAGGCATGATTACTACGCCTGGCTGGCCTAGAAAATTTAAAATTATGTTTTCCCTGGCCTAGAGAAAGGCTGTCTACCTCTCTTGCTGGGATAACCTGCTAGGGTGGGTATATTTATTTATTTATTTTCTCTCTGTTGCCCAGGCTGGAGTGTGGTGGTGTGACCACAACTCACTGTGGCCTTGACCTCCAGGACACAAGGATCCTTTTACCTCCCCGTCCTGAGCAGCTGGGACTGCAGGCATGTGCCACCACGCTGGCTAATTTTTTGTAGAGAAGGGATTTGGCCATGTTGCCCAGGCTGGATAGGATGGGGAAATTTCTCTTATTTCAGGAATTTTTAAATTTTGATGGGCCCCTTCACCCCACAAAGCATGTTTTAAGCTAGAGTGCGGGGAGATTAAAAAGTACAGGGCTAAGTGGTTTCCAAAAATGAGTTTTCATCACTAGCCTATTGGAAAGATAGGAATTTTCTCTGTAGCGAAATTAATGTAGGCACATTTAGAAGATTAGGTAGACATTATATCAGTGCCTATTGTGAGTAACAATAGCTCTGTGTATTTAATTGCTTGACTCCCCTTTAAAAGTCTAAGAATAAAGAAGTAAGAGTAGTCATAAAACCCTAAAATAGTTTAGGAAAAATTAATGAAGGACATTAAAGCAAGCAGCATGGCATTGGAGGGGGAGGCTCAGCCTATCAAGAAGAGATTTTGTATGTTGGTTGGTTGTGTGCGTAATTATCATCAGCACTGGGCTGTTGTGGTGTGTGCAGCCAAGGCTGTGCCTACTTTTAGTTGGACCAGGGAGCTGCTTCTGTTTAATCTCCACTCTTACCCCACAGCCAGAGACAGCATGTCAGTCCTTGCATCATTAAATGGATCTGTAGAAGAGTGAACTCTAGGCCTGTTTGCATTGCTTGCTGTTGGTTTCCTTTTTTCTTTTTGAGACAGGGTCTTGCTCTGTCACCCAGGCTGGTATGCAGTGGCACAATCATGGCTCATTGCAGCCTGGAACTCCCAGGCTCAAGCAATCCTCCCACCTCAGCTCCCTAAGTAGCTGGGACTGCAAGCACACGCCACCATGCCTGGTTAATTTTTGCATTTTTCATAGAGATGGGGTTCCCCTGTGTTGCCCAGGCTGGTCTCAAACTTCTGGACTCAAGCAATCTGCCTGCCTTGGCCTCCCAAAGTGCTGAGATTATAAGCATGAGCCACCGTGCCTGGCCTTCTGTTGGTTTCATATTTGTTTCTTTTGCTGTTGATTTTGTGTCTCCCAAGGAGGCATCTTTTTTTTTTTTTAAACTCCTGTATTGTTGAACGTAAAATGGATGTATTCAGTTTAGTGGTTTTTAATTAGTATAGTTAGTGGTGAGTAAAAAAAAGCAGAGTGTTCCCTTCCCTTCTCTCCTGCCCTCCGTTCTCCTCTGGGTCCTCTTTGATCCCCCTTTGTCCATTTCTTTCACCATTTCGCTCCCTCCTATAATTTATTCTACTGTTTCTTCCTCTTCTTTTTCTTTCACGATAGGGATCACATGGAGAAGTCAAGCGAAATATGTGTTTCGCCAGTTTGTCTCTGTACCCTGACTTTTGCTAATAACGCCTTGCTTACCAGGGTGTCGTTTCGTTGTTTTTATTTGGTCACCTCTGCCCTTCCTTCCATGCCGTCTCCTCTCACTAGGCAGCCCCCAGGGATTGCAGCCCTTGTGTGGCACCGGTGGCTGGCTCACAGCATAGACCTGCCTTGGACTGGGGCCAGCCCTACGGTTGGAGCTGGGCAAACACTGTTTTTCACTGGGGAGCTGATTGGACAGAGGCCCAGGGTGGAGTACCCACGGGCTCAGTGGAGGCCTGGTTTTACTTAAGATATTCCAATCAGAGAAGGGGGGGTAAACAGTCTGCTAATTAAATCTGTGGGTGGCAGTAAATTTGGAGGTGTTGCAAAGCCCTCCGTGCACAGAGAGGACGTTGGGAAAACACAAAGAGCTGTAGAAAGGTGAGGCAAGGCTTGGGGAGATGAGATCCTGCCTGGAAAAGTACAAGCCGCCATCTGGAGAGAAATGAGCCATGGTTGCTGCTCTGTGGGGCGTAAGTCAGTGGCGCTGCGATTGACTTGGAGCCAAAACTGTTCAGGCCTGTTTCTTGTTCTTGATACTCACTAGGAATCATTTTTTTTTTTTTTTAACCTCTAAATTTATTACTCAAGAATGAAGCCAGTCCTACTGTATTCTGGGGTTTATAAGGCTTGGGTATATGAGAGAACAGATAGGAGAGTGTCTTCCAGAAACATTTGCCTGCCCACTTACATTTCCAGGCCAGGGGTCCAGGGTCTTGGAGGTTGGTTCTGGGGATGCGAAGTGCGGCTGACCAGCTGGTGGGGACAGCTGATGGCTCAGTGTGGATCAGAAGACGCCTTGCTTCCACCAGGAGGCGTCCAGGTGTGTGCCCACCGGGGGGCTCATGCAGTCGGGCTCTGGGGTGCTCCACGATTTTATTTGTAGATCTCCATTAATCTCCGTGGCTCTGCTTCCTCTAGGAGTTTCATAGCCACACAAACATGCTTTAGGACGTTGAGCTGGTTTCCATTTGCCAGCCTGAAAAGCCACACTGTTGTGATGGGAGACAGAATAGCATTGACGGTGAAGAGCAGGGATTTGGGGATTTTTGGGAGTTTTGGGATTTTTGGAATTCCATCACTGTTCAGGCCTCTGGACAGTGTACAGGCCTCTTGGCCAAGTTGCTGAATGTCTCAGCCTCAACTCTCTTGTCTTTTTTTTTTTTTTTTTTGAGACGGAGTCTCGCTGTGTCTCCCAGGCTGGAGTGCAGTGGCGTGATCTCGGCTCACTGCAAGCTCCACCTCCCGGGTTCACGCCATTCTCCCGCCTCAGCCTCCCAAGTAGCTGAGACTACAGGCGCCCGCCACCACGCCCGGCTAGTTTTTTGTATTTTTAGTAGAGACGGGGTTTCACCATGTTAGCCAGGATAGTCTCGATCTCCTGACCTCGTGATCCACCCGCCTCGGCCTCCCAAAGTGCTGGGATTACAGGCTTCAGCCACCGTGCCCGGCCAACTCTCTTGTCTAAAAGTGGTGGTGAGAGGGTTAAAGAAATGTCGTGTAGCGATAACTTTGCTTGGCAGCAAACTTCAGGTAGATCAATGATAGCTATTCTTGAAATATTGGAGGTCATCTTCAAAACCTTTTCAGTATGAATTCAGAGGAGACCCTCCCAGATGAGGTTGCCCTGGGAGATGGCATTGACGGTAGCCTGGAACTGGGAGAATAGTGGTGACATCATGCTCTAAGAAAGGAGTTAAGTTCCTCCTTGAGTTTCCTGATACAGTTATTTGAATGCCAAGTCGTCTTCTTGCCTTCCAACATGTTAGTAGAAATAAACATTTGCAGGGGGGTGGGTCGCAAAAGCAGTACTAGGTCCTGGCTCCAGCAAAGATGGCAACAAGAGAATGCTGTAACGTCCATGACACTTCCCTGGAGATGACAGAAACTGACAGGAGGCCAAGCAAGGTGGAATCGTCCCTGGTGAGAACATCTTACATTGTGTCTGCGGATTTTCCCTGGAGTTAAAAGAGGAGAGATGATACCAGGTGGGAGGTCATGGACTTTAGGTTTATACACACATGTCTGCACAGCTGTCTTGCAGTGACAGTTGCTCTCTGCATTTGAGGAGGTATTTGGGAAGGAGTGATGCCGGATTGGCGACCTAATTTATTTCCTTTGTTTCCTTCTGGCCTGAGCTGGGCAGGCAGCCCTGACCCACAAGGTCTTAAACTCCCTGAAAGGAAATCCATTTGCTGATAAAGAAGATACATTGAAGAGATAAAGAAGAGAATGTTTGGTTTCCTGCTTCCTTCTCTAGGTTTAGTCAAGGTATTCAAGAGCTACTGAAGGGAACATACTGTATCTGAAATCTTATCCTTGGAACTCAGAATTACACTAGTAATTGTTACGGTAGTAACAACCCATAATTACACTAGTTATTGTTTTGTAATTGTTTTATCTGCATTAGTTTTCTCTCCCTCCCGAACCTAACAGGATGGAGGGCTTTTTGAGGACAGGTTTTGTGACTTTTTTTTTCCCCACCTTTCTCCATTGGACTCAAGTATCTGTTTGAAAGAATAAAAAGGCATTTTGTTTCCATAACACCTATTCTCTTCCCGTTTCCTGAAAGGACATGATAAATAGAACTGAATTTTAATCTTGAGAGTTTTTTTTTTTTTTTTAATTTGTTTGTTTATTTATTTATTTAGAGACAGAGTCTTCCTCTGTTGCCCAGGCTGGAGTGCAGTGGTGCGATCACCACTCACTGCAACCTCCGCCTCCTGGATTCAAGCAATTCTCCTGCCTCAGCCTCCCGAGTTGCTGGGATTACAGGCACATGACACCATGTCCGGCTACTTTTTATATTTTTTTAGTAGAGATAGGTTTCACCATGTTGGCCAGGCTGGTCTCAAACTCCTGACCATGTGATTCGCCCGCCTCAGCCTCCCAAAGTGCTGGTATTACAGGTGTGAGCCACCATGCCCTGCCTATTTATTTTAGTTTTTGTTTCTGTTGCCCAGTCTGGAGTATGGAGGCACGATCCTAGCTCACTGCAACCTCCATCTCTTGGGCTCAGAGAGCTTCCTGCCTCAGCCTTCTGAGTAGCTAGGACTGAGTAGCTAGGTGCATCACTATGCCCAGCTAATTTTCAAATTTTTTGTAGAGACAGAGTCTTGCTATGTTGCTCAGGCTGGTCTTGGACTCCTGGCCTCAAGCAATCCTGCCTTGGCCTCCCACAGTGCTGGGAGTATGGGGAGGAGCCACCGTGCTTGGCTTTGAGAAGTGTTTTAAATAGAGGTCACATACTTAGTGCATTGATAGTGCTGTCTATTCTCTGGAAGAAATATTTTCATTGATTGGCATCCCCTGTCCCTGCTCCCTTAACCTCCCTAGTTATCTCTTTCTCTCTGTCAATGAATGTTGTTGTTTAAACACTGAAGTCTCATCAATCTTCTCGTATGCTGGGAAGCCTAGAATCACTAGTTTAGGGCTTCCCATCTCAGCTATAACACTGTGACACTTGTGTCAACAACAGTCTATCACCCTGTTGGAATCAACCACATGGGGCTCCCACTGTGTTCCTGTTTGTGTAGGGAGAAGGACACATTTCCTTGGGAGCAAATCTGTTTCTGAAGGGTAGTGATGGGCTTGGGCAGGAGACTCAAGGTGATCAACATTGAGAGACTGTTGATCACAAGTGGCCCAGATGAGTGGAGACTGGGACACACTGAGGAGATTCTAAGCATTGGGTTGGGACTGGTGACCTTTAAGATCATATCTATATTTTAGGATTTTGTGATAAGTGACAGGGTGGGATGGGGTGGGGCAGGTGGCTGATAGATAGGTGATTTTGGCCCCATCCCTTCCCTCTGGGAATGTCCTAACACCCAGTCAGAAGAAGATGGTTAAAACAGGAGAGTCAGCTGTGAATTTAGTAATCCCTCAGGGCAGATGGAGAGCTGGCAAAAATGCCTGCTAGGTCCCCATGCGCTTCGAATGTCTCACTCGTCTTTGTCTTGATCTTTTAGATGCTCAGTGTGTTTGCTATTTAAATAATAGATTGTAGTTTAAAGTCACTTCTGCTTGACATCAGGTCCTCTATTTGTAGAACTTTCCTGCCAAGTTGAGAGGCACCTAAATGTGGTCTTTTTGTGTCTCTGGGCCTCCCCTAAGATTCTGATAACCTGAGTTTACCCTACTGATTCTCTACCAAAATTTTCTATTTAGAAAATGCTTGTGTGTCAGCATGAGTAAGTCCCACGGAGGAGTTTCAGTTTAAGACAGGGGGAGGAAGCTGAGTTAACAGAGGCTGGGTTAACAGAGGCAGGAGGCGTGGAGAGTTTTGCAGGCTCTGCTTTGGTGTGCAGAGCTCCTAGGCTCCAGCTGTTGCCTAGCAGGAGTGTGTTAAATCTAGTCTCTGTGTTGGAGCCCAGTTTGTCCGGTGTCTGTTCTGGAGCGTGTGGCCCGGACATCTTTGGAAGTCCTTGGAAGCTTGATGGACGATCAGGAGAGAGTATACAGCTTTTGGTCAGGCGTGGTGGCTCACGCCTGTAATCCCAGCACTTTGGGAGGCTTAGGCGGGTGGATCACCTGAGATCAGGAGTTTGAGACCAGCCTGGTCAACATGGCAAAACCCAGTCTGTACTAAAAATACCAAAATTAGTTTGGCATGGTGGCGCGCGCCTGTAGTCCCAGCTACTCGGGAGGTTGAGGCAGGAGAATCGCATGAACCCGAGAGGCGTGTTCATGCCACTGTACTCCAGCCTGGGTGACAGAGGGAGACTCTGTCACAAACAAACAACAAAAAAAGAGAATACAGCTTTTGGGATTCCCATAGATATACGATGAAGGTAGAGCACATGATGAGATATGTGACCCCAGGTTCACTGTCACGATTCCCACCTCTGGCCGTGCGGGGTCTGCACTGTTGTGGGAAAGCATTGTCGTGTGGTCTTAGAAAAAAAAGGGTGTTTCCTCGTGAGACTTCCTCTCTAAGTGATTTGCTGAGCAATTCTTTTTCTGTTCAGAATGACTTAAAATTTAGAAGGTCATTAATTTGCTAAATGAACTCAGCTCATGGAGCCCCTGAGCATAGAAAAAATAGTCATGGAGACCAGAAGTTTCCAGAAGTTTCCTCCGTGCATGCACTCACCAAAGTCAGCAGAAACAGTCCATGGAGCCTTTGGCCTCGTTTGGTTTTGCCACCTGCTTCCCGCTGCCTTCCGTCTTCCCTGGTCACTTGTTTCTTGTCCTTCCCTCTTTAGTCTCCTGCTATGAAGACCCAGATCTGATCCTGTTTGCTTACTCATCTGCCCCAGGGCTCAGTGCTGCTATGGGGGTGGCACCCCGCCTGCCAGGCCTGAACACACAGCATGGTGGTGAGTGCCCAGATAGGGAGAACTGAAGACCAGGTTCAAAGCAAGTTGTGCTCACTTGGATGAGATAAATTTTTTTTTTTTTTTTTTTTTTTTGAGATGGGGTCTCACTCTGCCACCCAGGCTGGAGTGCAGTGGTGTGATCTATCTCAACTCACTGCAACCTCTGCCTCCCGGGTTCAAGCGATTCTCCTGCCTCAGCCTCTCGAGTAGCTGGGACTACAGGCGGCCTCCACCAAGCCCGGCTAATTTTTGTATTTTTAGTAAAGGCAGGATTTCACCGTGTTGGCCAGGCTGGTCTCGAACTCCGGACCTCAAATGATCCACCCATCTCAGCCTTCCAAAGTGCTGGGGTTACAGATGTGGGCCCCTGCACCCGGCGTCAGATGAGATAATTAATGTCTCGCCCTCTCATTGTATTTCTTCATATAAGAGTCCTTGGTATGGGGGTTTAACAGCATGGACTCTGGCGCCACACTGCCTGGGTTTGAGTTCTGGCCCTGCTAGCCGTGTGACTTTGGGCAGGTCACTTGGCTCTGTGCCGCACTTGCCTTGTCTGTAAAATGATGAGTCATCATAGTTGGGTCTTTTTCCCCTCCAAACCTCACGCTGAAATTTGATTCCTAGTGTTGGAGGTGGGGCCTAGTGGGAGGTGTCTGGGTCTTGGGGTTGGATCCCTCATGAATGCCTTGGTGCGATTCTCAGAAGGAGCGAGTTCTTGCTCTATGAGTTCCCATCAGATCTGATTTTTTTTTTTTTTTTTTTGAGACGGAGTCTGGCTCTGTTGCCCAGGTTGGAGGGCAGTAGTGCGATCTCAGCTCACTGCAACCTCTGCCTCCTGGGTTCAAGTGATTCTCCTGCCTCAGCCTCCTAACTAGCTGAGATTACAGGTGTGTGCCACTACGCCTGACTAATTTTTGTGTTTTTATTAGAGACAAGGTTTCACCATGTTGTCCAGGCTGGTCTCGAACTCCTGACCTCAGGTGATCGGCCTCCCAAAGTGCTGGGGTTACAGGTATGAGCCACCGTGCCCGGCCTCAGATCCGATTATTAAAAAGAATCTGGCTCCTCTCTGTTTTCCTCCTCCCCTACCATGTGACATGCCTGCTCCCCCTTTTCCTTCCACCATGAGTGGAAGCTTCCTGAGGCCTCCCCAGAATCAGATGCTGCTGCCATTTTTCTTGTACAGTCTGCAGAACCATGAGCCAAATAGAGCCCTTTTCTTTATAATTACACAGTCTCAGGCGTTCCTTTATAGCAACACAAATGGACTAAGACAAGGATGTATCTGCCTCCCTGAGATGTTGGGAAGAGCCGATGAATCACACGATAGAAGTTTGGAATGGTACAAGGCACACACTAAATGCCATGTAAGTTTTTGCTGTAATTATCTAGCTGAAGGAGCATTGCATGATAAAATGGTTACAAAACTCTTGGGCATAGTATTCAATACACTTTAGCTCTTTTGCTTATAACCTTGGCAGAGAGTATACTCTGATTATTCCTCCTGATTTCCCATTAGGTTTTCCATTTTTCTATTTCAAAGCTCTCAGGATCAAACCTTCACCAGCAAATGCTTTTTGCCATCTAGCAAGAGAATACACTTTTGAGTCCAGGTTCTGGGATTCACTACCTAATATAGTTGGATGTCCCCTCCAAATCTCTTGTTGAGATGTAACCCCCGGTGTTGGAGGAGGGGCCTGGTGGGAGGTGTTTGGGTTTTGGGGGCGGGTCCCTCCTGGCTTGGTGCAGTTCTTGCCATAGCGAGCCAGTTCTCTCAAGATCTGGCTGTTTTTTTGTTTTTTTGTTTTTGTTTTTGCTTTTTTTTTTTGAGACGGAGTCTCCCTCTGTCGCGTAGGCTGGAGTGCGGTGGCGCAATCTCGGCTCACTGCAACCTCAGCCCCTCCAGGTTTAAGCAATTCTCTGCCTCAACCTCCGGAGTAGCTGGGATTACAGGTGCATGCCAGCACGCCCAGCTAATTTTTTTGTATTTTTAGTAGAGATGGGGTTTCACCATCTTGGCCAGGCTGGTCTTGAACTCCTGACCTCGTGATCCACCCACCTCGGCCTCCCAAAGTGCTGGGATTACAGGCATGAGCCACCGCGCCCGGCCAAGATCTGGTTGTTGTAAAGTGTGGCACCTCCCTCTAATCTTTCTTGCTCCTTCTCTGCCATGTGAGACTCCTACCCCCCACTTCACCTGGCCCCATGAGTAAAAGCTCCCTGAGGCTTTCCCAGAAGCTGTGCTTCTTGTACAACCTGCAGAACCATGAGCCAATTAAACCTCTTTAATATGTAAATTACCCAGCCTTAGGTATTTCCTTATAGCAATGCAAAAATGGCCTGACACACTAGTTGCTAGTCGTGGAAGTGTATCCTGAGTCTTAGCTTTTTTTCACTTGAGTATTGGTAATTATTACGCCTGCTGAGCAGGCAGAGTACATACTATTTTTTTTTTTTGAGTCGGGGTCTGGCTTCGTCACCCGGGCTGGAGTGAGCATTGGGAATCATGCCTGCAGAGCAGAGTTCATACTCATTTTTATTTTATTTTTTTTGAGACAGAGTCTGGCTCTGTCACCCAGACTGGAATGCAATGGTGCGATCTCAGCTCACTGCAACCTCCGCCTCCCGGGTTCAAGTGATTCTCGTGCCTCAGCCTCCCGGGTAGCTGAGATTACAGGCCGCCATGCCCAGCTAATTTTTGTATTTTTAGTAGAGGGGTTTCGCCATGTTGGCCAGGCTGTTCTCGAACTCCTCAAGTGATCTGCCCGCCTTGGCCTCTCAAAGTGCTGGAATTACAGGCATGAGCCACCTTGCCCCACTGAGTACTGTTATCTCCACTTTATTGATGAGCAAACTGAGATTCAGAGATGAAGAGATTTGCCCACAGTCACACAATTAGTCAGCAGCTGGGTGGAGCCTAGAGGCACTTCCGGCTGTATTCCTGATAGCTGGGAGCTTTGGCTGTTTCATGCTGCTGCCCTGAACTATTAGTCTTCCTTCCTCACTTTTGAAATCCAGATATCTTTCTTAAAAGATTCTTAAATGGGTGGTTCACATGACTTGTTCTCAATTGGGAAGATTTCTGCTGCTTATATAAAATCATTGTGTTTTAGTTTTTCTTAATTGCACTACTTGGGACTTTTTCTGCAAAAGCATTGAACTATTCAGTTCATTAAGCTATATTTAGTGAAAATTGCACCCAGTAAAATTTCAAGGCATCTTTTTTATATCTCGATGTTGTAGCTCTGTGCTTTGATATCGTTTGTAACGGGAAAATAAATATAACTTGCATGTTCTGTCTGATTTACCTCTCTTTGCAGGTACCTTTTGTAAGGTGTGAAAAGTTGCAAAGAGAAATACTGTTTTGCAGAGGGGTTACTGCTGCTTAAAAACATGGCATTGGGTGCTGTTGAAATCTGTGAATGATGACAGTTTATTGAGAATGATTGAGAATGTGCTAAAAATTTATTTTACAGCTGGACGGTGAATTTTTGTGATTGCTCTTAAATTTAAATGACGGAATTCGTGGTTGTAACTTAAAAACTTATTACATTGAAATATGGGGTAGGATTAGTTATGAGAATGGGAAAACAACCTTTGATTTGTTGTTTTAATTGGTCAAATCAAAAGAAACTTCCCAGTCATCACTGTTTTCAATTCTTGATATGTTATAGCCAGTGATCCCATTTGGATAGAACTTTACAAAGAACTGATTCAGTTGGACAGATGGTCCTTACAGGTGTTGTGGAACATTCATGCTAGAAGCCTCCTTTGAGAGAACTGGTGGTCTGGCCCATTTACTACTGATGGGAAGCCTAAGGCCCAGCCCAGGAACAAGGGCTTCCTGATCATAAACAATTATGTTTAATAGTTTCATGGTGGGGACATGATTAATTATTATTATTATTATTATTATTTTGTTTTTTTTTGGGGGGGGGATGGGGTTTCACTCTTGTTGCCCAGGCTGGAGTGCAATGGCGCGATCTCGGCTCACTGCAACCTCTGCCTCCCGGGTTCAAGCGATTCTCCTGCCTCAGCCTACCGAGTAGCTGGGATTACAGGTATGCACCACCATGCCTGGTTAATTTTTTTTTGTATTTTTAGTAGAGACGGGGTTTCTCCGTGTTGGTCAGGCTGGTCTCGAACTCCTGACCTCAGGTGATCAGCCCATCTCGGCCTCCCAAAATGTTGGAATTACGGGCGTAAGCCACTGTGCCCAACAATAATTTCTTAATAATTAAGAATTATTAAGAGCCAAGATCGTGCCACTGCATTCTAGCCTGAGCTACAGAGTGATACTCTGTCTAACAAACAAAAAACATTATTTGAGTTCTTACTCTCCTTTACTTTTTTTTGTGTGTGTGTGTGTGAGGCAGGGTCTTACTCTGTTGCCCAGGCTGGCATGCAATGGTACGAGTCGTGGCTCACTACAGCCCTGAACTCCTGGGCTCAAGCGATCCTTCCACCTCAGCTTCCTGAATAGCTGGGACTACAGGTGCACACCACCACTACTGGCTAAGTTTTTAAATTTTTTGCAGAGATGGGTGTTGCTGTATTACCCAGGCTGGTCTTGAACTCCTAGCCTCATGTGATCCTCCCATCTCCACCTACCAAGTCACTGGGATTACAGATACGTACTCTTTTACCTTTTTAAGAGACTCAGTTGTGTATATCTGCTTTACATCATTTGCGATGTGAACATCAAGGCTCTGAGGATAAGTACTTTGCCCAGGGTCATGCAGCTAGTGACTGCTGGAACCTTACGTTTTCTGGATCTCTAGAACATGATCTTGAAGAGAAACTCTAGAAACCTTTTTCTAATTTAAATGAAACCTTCCAGCTTGATATTTTGCCAGCTCTCCGGTCATTTCCAGTTATCTGGCCATAAAATAGAAAGCCGACCTCATTAAGAGTTTTAGGATGAGGGTTTCCTTTTAGAGAAGGTGGCAGAGTTGAGGCAATTAAGAGTAAATCTGGCAATCTATTCCTTCTTCAGAAGCGAAGGAACAAGCAAGCATAAAGCCACCTGATGCGTGAGTGCCTGCCTGGATGGAGTGAAAGGAAGCAAGCCTTGGGCATTTATTAAGCACCTGCTCTGTGGCAGGCTGTGTTCTTTCACACATGCTGTGTCTAAACCCCTGACATTTTCCAGGCATGGGGTATTTGCAGGATTCACGGTTACCTTACGAAGCAGTGTTCTTTCACCTTACAGAAAAGGCAGCAGAAGCCTGGGGAGTTTTTAATTGGTCCAGTGGTGGGAATTGGAGGGCGAAGCACGTCTTGAATTCAGCTTCTGACCCACGCCTCCTGGCCCACAGCTTAAGTTACATAATGTTTCTTTATGTTGACGTGCAACATAAATCTCCAATCGCACGGCTGGGAAGTGCTTTTCACTGGCCTTGTTGCTTCAGCTGTCCTGAAGGAATGGCTTTCATAAACACAGAGAGGGAGTTGGATTTTCACTTTGCGATCATTGATATTACAAAAGTGGAGAAGGTCATTGCCACAGGAATTCCATTAATCCCTGAAGCTGTGGGTCCTAAATGAGCTGGCCTGCCTCAGGACAGTACATTTTTTTGCTTTTGCTGTTTATACCACAAATGGCATTTCTTTTTTTAAGAGAAATTTCATGAATGAAAATTTAGGACTCAAAGGAAGCAGTAAAACCACACTCACAAATCTGTTATTCTTAAACAGTTACTGCTAGTACTTTTTTTTTTATTGCACTAAAATATGTATAACATCGTTTGTCATTTCAAGCAATTTTTTTTTTTTTTTTTTTTTGAGACGGAGTTTCGATCTTGTCACCCAGGCTGGAGTGCAATGGTGCGATGTCAGCTCACTGCAACCTCTGCCTCCCGGGTTCAAGCAATTCTGCTGCCTCAGCCTCCCGAGTAGCTGGGATTATAGGCACGCGCCACCACGCCCAGCTAATTTTTGTGTTGTTAGTAGAGATGAGGTCTCTCCATGTTGGTCAGGCTGGTCTCGAACTCCCGACCTCAGGTGATCCACCTGCCTCAGCCTCCCAGAGTGCTGGGATTCAAGGCGTGAGCCACTGCGCCTGGCCCATTTTAACCATTTTAAAGTGTCAAGTTCAGTGGCATTAAGTACATTTACAATGTAACATTGCCTGGCCACCAGCCATCTCTAGAACTTTTCATCTTCCCAAACGGAAACTCCGTACCCATTCAACAATAGCTCCCCCTTCCACCCTCCCTCTAGGCCCTGGCACCCACCATTCTGCTTTCTGCCTCTGTGTTTTTGACTGCTCTAGGGACCTCATATAAGTGGAATCTTAGCAGTGTTTGTCTTTTTTTTTTTTTTTTTTTTTTTTTTGAGACGGAGTCTCACGCTGTTGCCCAGGCTGGAGTGCAGTGGCGCGATCTCGGCTCACTGCAAGCTCCGCCTCCCGGGTTCCCGCCATTCTCCTGCCTCAGCCTCCTGAGTAGCTGGGACTACAGGCGCCCGCCACCGCGCCCGGCTAATTTTTTGTATTTTTAGTAGAGACGGGGTTTCACTGTGGTCTCGATCTCCTGACCTTGTGATCCGCCCGCCTCGGCCTCCCAAAGTGCTGGGATTACAGGCTTGAGCCACCGCGCCCGGCCGTGTTTGTCTTTTTTTGGCTTATTTCTCTTAGCATCATGTTTTTAGGGTTCTGTGTTGCAGCATGTGCCAAAATTTCCTTCCCTTTTAAGGCTGAATAGTATTCCATTGTATGGATATACCACATTTTGCTTATCCATTCATGCGTCAAAGCACACTTGGGCTGCCTCCATCTTTTGGCTGTTGTTAACAGGGGTGTACAAATATCTGTTCAATTTCTTGCTTTCCTTGGGGTGTTTGCTCTGAAGTGGATTTGCTGGATCATATGGTAATTCTGTTTAATTTTTTTTTTTTTTTGGAGACAGAATCTCGCTCTGTGGCTCAGGCTGGAGTGCAGTAGCATGATCTCAGCTCACTGCAACCTCTGCTCCCCAGGTTCAATCAATTCTCCTGCCTCAACCTCCTGAGTAGCTGGGATTACAGACACGGGCCACAACGCCTGGCTAATATTGTGTATTTTTAGTAGAGGCGGGGTTTCACCATGTTGACCAGGCTGGTCTCGAACTCCTGACCTCAAGTGATCCTCCTGCCTTGTCCTCCCGAAGTGTTGGGATTACAGGCACGCATTAAGTTAGGTGAACCACTGTGCCTGGCCCCATTTATCTTTTATTTGAAATCCAGAGTACATTTTCTGTAAAAACAATGTTACCAGGGTGATCGATTTCCAGACTGTGCCTAAAGGCCAGAAAGCAACATGTGGATTCACTGGACCCGACCAGGCATGCTGGGAAGATCAGATTGCTGTTGTTTGCACCTGGCTTTGCCCCAGCTCCATGATGTGAGCTGCCGCCCCGCTTTCCCAGTCTAAGTATTCCTGTGCAGTGGGGGTGATACTGACTTGCCTGCATTATTGTTGAGAAAGATAGAGTGACGGATGATGGTATTCGTTTCCTAAGCCACAAATTCAGTAACTTAAATAAACACTCATTTAGGGGAGGCCAAGGTGGGTGGATCACCTGAGGTCAGGAGTTCAAGACCAGTGTGACCAACATGGGGAAAACCCATCTCTACTAAAAATACAAAGTTAGCCAGAGTGGTGGTACATGCCTGTAATCCCAGCTACTTGGGAGGCTGAGGCAGGAGAATCGCTTGAACCCAGGAGGCGGAGGTTGTGGTGAGTCGAGGTCGTGCCACTGCACTGCAGCTTGGGCAGAAAGCGTGAAACTTTGTCTCAAAAAAAAAAAAAAGACTCCAAAAAAAACCCCGCTCATTTATTGCTTTTAGGTTCTGAGACCAGAAGTCCCAAATGAGTACCACTGGCCCCAACTGTAATTGGCAGGGCTCTACTCATACCCAAGGCTCCAGGGGAGAACTCTTGCCCCTCCAGCTTCTGGAATGAGAGAGGGGGAATTTTTTTCCTCTACCCATTTTAGGATTTCTGGCTGAGGCCTTATCTGTTAGATTAGCAAAAGACAGATTAACAGGAGAAAAGCGTGCATATTTTATTTAGTTCCTTTTTTACAAGTCCATGGGAGCCCTCATGAGAAAAATGAAAACTTGAAGGAGCAGTGAGGGCTGAGAGCTCATATACTTGTTTGGACCCAGCGTAGTAAACTATGGAAACGTGGCTAGACAGAGGCGTTTGGGCTAAGGAAGTTGATCATGGAGGAGTGACTGGGAAGATAAGGGTTAGTCTAACAAGGTTTGTTTGTACAGATTTCTTTTGGCCTCGACTTGCCATCTCTGGTGCTAAGGAAGTTTCCTTTCTCCTGGTACAAGAAGGAACGTCTTTTGCATGGTTTTATTTCTGGCTTGCAGGAAGAAAAAGGAGGTCAGAGTGCCCTTCTTGCATCTGCTCTTACTTATAAGTGTCTTTAACTCAAAACTTTCCTTAAGCCAAAGTGGCATATTTGGGGGTGGCGTATTCTACCATTGTACCAGCATTCCTTGGCCTCTGGCTGTATTGCTCCATCTCTGCCTCTGTGGTCACATAGCTTTTTCCTCTTCTCTGTGTGTTTTCTTCTCTTAGGTCTACGTGGAATCTCCCTCTGCCTCCCTCTTTAGGGCCTGGGGACACCTTTGGGGACAGTTTTAGTCTTCCACAATGAGTAATAATAGTAATAATATCATCCATTAATATTTTTATGTTATAGGATTGTTTTAAAGTTTTTAAAATTTATTTATTTACAGAGACGGGGTTTTGTCATGTTGCTCAGGCCATCTTGAACTCCTGGCCTCAAGTGATTCTCCCGCCCTGGCCTCCTAAAGTGTTTGGATTACAGGCACGAGCCATGACCCTCAGCCTGTTTTAAAGCTCTTTACACAGATCTCCTGAGATCCTGTGATGGAGCAGGGAACGCTTGTGTGGTCTGCCTTTAGAGTTACAGCCTTAACTGCTGCACTGTGAGCCTTGAAGACCCTGGCATAGTGCCTGGCAAACAGAGAAGCCTAGAACATATGAATTCATTATATTCCCTTCCCTCCCTTCCTTTCCTCTCCCCTCCCCTCCCCTTCCCTCCCCTTTTCAAGACAGAGTCTTGCTCTGTCGCCCAGGCTGGAGTGTAGTGGCGCGATCTTGGCTCACTGCAACCTCCGGCTCCTGGGTTCAAGTGATTCTCCTGCCTCAGCCTTCCTGAGTAGCTGGGACTACAGGCGCCCGCCACCACACCTGGCTAATTTTTGTATTTTTAGTAGAGATGGGGTTTCATCATATTGGTCAGGCTGGTCTTCAACTCCTGACCTCATGATCCGCCCTGGCCTGCGGAAGTGTTGGGATTACAGGTGTGAGCCACCGAGCCCGGCCTGAATTCATTATATTTCTAAGGATTTTGTGCTATGCTGGCCTGTTATTCAATTTTATTCTGATTTTTATCTTTCTTCTTCTTCTTTTTTTATTTTCAGGTAAGCCCAGTTGTGTGAGCACCAATAATGTGTTGAGTTTTGCAGGGTGGAAGCTTGGAATCAGTGGCTCTAAGGAGGCAAGAGGATGTCACACCAAATATTGTGGGTTAATTTCACTTAGAGAATTCTCTTCCCGAGGGAGTGGTTCAGCTCTGCTGTCCCGATGGAGCCACTGATGACTCCTTTTGAGACGTAAACCAGTGTCATTCCCAACATTTCCCTGGTGTGTTTCACTTTTAAATTTTATTTATTAATTTTTTTGAGACAGAGTCTTGCTCTGTCACCCAGGCTGGAGTGCAGTGGCGAGATCTCAGCTCACTGCAACCTCCACCTCCTGGGTTCAAACAATTCTCCTGCCTCAGCCTCACTGGTAGCTGGGATTATAGGCGCCTGCCACCACTCCTGGCTAATTTTTGTATTTTTAGTATCTTTTGGCCTCGACTTGCCATCTCTGGTGATAAGGAAGTTTCCTTTCTCCTGGTACAAGAAGGAACGTCTTTTGCATGGTTTTATTTCTGGCTTGCAGGAAGAAAAAGGAGGTCAGAGTAGAGACGGGTTTCACCATGTTGGCCAGGCTGGTCTTGAACTCCTGGCCTCAGGTGATCTGCCTGCCTTGGCCTCTCAGAGTACTGGGATTACAGGTGTGAGCCACTGTGCACAGCCCCTAGTGTGTTTTATTTTTATTTTGAGATGGAGGCTCGCTCTGTCTCCCAGGCCGGAGTGCAGTGATGCCATCTTGGCTCACTGCAACCTCTGCCTCCCGGGTTCAAGTGATTCTTCTGCCTCAGCCTCCTGAGTAGCTGGGATTACAGGTGCGTGCCACCATGCCCAGCTAATTTTTGTATTTTTAGTAGAAACGGGGTTTTGCCATGTTGGCCAGGCTAGTCTTGAACTCCAGACCTCAGGTGATCTGCCTGCCTTGGCCTCTCAAAGTTCTGGGATTACAGGCGTGAACCAAGTGCCCAGTCCCTAGTGTGTTTTAGAATCTTACTGCAGACAATGGTCATGAACAGGAGCCACACATTAATTTTTCTCAAATCACTTGCTCCATGGAAATTCTGACCGAGTCCGGTTTTATTCGGCAGGATTCCTGGGTGCTGCTGGCGCTACATGCCTGAACATGGTGGTGGAGGTTCAGTAGCCTGTAAAGTTGTCGATTTCACACTGCCCTTTTCTGTTTTAGAAGAGGTTATTTAGGTTAGTTCAACAAGTGGGTGTTTATAGGGTGCCTAGCTTGTGCCAGGCTCTGAGGGACTCACAATGACAGAGTCCTGAGCTAAGTAGGGAGGAGGTAAAGTAGTGATTATGGTTGTTGAAGTGGGCACAGCTTGAGTGGGCATCAGCACCCCCTGGAGGGCTTGTGAAAGCACAGATTGCTGGTTCACCCCAAGTTTCTGTTTCAGTAGGTCTGGGGTGCAGTGCACAGATTTTGATATTGATGCCACTGGCCCAGGGACTGCACTTTGAGGATTTCTGTGCAATAGGATGGAGGATAGAGTATCTAACTCAACCTAGAGGATGGGTGAGATTTTCCTAGAGAGACAAAAGGAGAAGGGGCTGCGTGGGGAGGGTGGGTCATGATTTTGGAGTTGGGGCCCGTGGGTTGATAGTTGAAAGGAAAAAGGTAGAGAACAAAGGGTAGGAATCGTTTTGGTTAAGGGCCAAACTTGGGTTTCTGCAAAAGTGTTGTCAAATCCACAATGTCCTTTGGCAAAGAGTCACCGAACCAGGCAAGGCCCTTCTGATTACTTCTGGGTCTGGAAGCTGTCGTGTGCCTGTGTAATAGACATAATGAGAGTTGGAAGCAAGAAATAAAGTGACTCTATCTTGCTTTCCATCTCTCCCAACTCCTAACGTCGGTTTTCCACGGGAACAAAGTCTGCCTTGTCCCGTGGTTCCACCCAGCTGGGGGCTGCAGGAGGCCTGTTTCTTGCAGAGAGAGGGCAGCACAGCTGCATCAGCAGGGACCACACTCCAGACGTCCAGGCGTGTGCTCTGCAGTTCAGAACGCTGGAGGTTTTGAGGATTGTGGTTGTATCCAAATTCAGATCAATGTGATTTTTTTTTTTTTTTTTTTTTTTTTTTAGATAGCGTCTCACTCCGTCGCCCAGGCTGGAGTGCAGCAGTGCAATCTTGGCTCACTGCAATCTCCACCTCCCAGGTTCAAGCGATTCTCGTGCCTCAGCCTGCTGAGTAGCTAAGATTACAGGCGTGGCGCCTGCCACCACACCTGGTTTTTTTTTTTTTTTTTTTTGTATTTTTAGTGGAGACAGGGTTTCACCATCTTAGTCAGGCTGGTCTCAAACTCCTGGCCTCAGGTGATCTGCCCATTTTGGCCTCCCAGAGTTCAAAAATCAATATGATTTTTTAACTTTCTAGCTTGTAACTTAACATTTTTGGCAGCTGCTCTCCTGGCCCTGAGCAATTGGTGGCTAATCTTCAGAACCCTAGAAGGAAGAACGTAGAATTTGTAAATTCTCTCATTAAACCAGATTGGTTGGATAATTACCTTTTTGGTCTTAAACAGTTTTTATTTCTTTAGTCTTGGGTTTGCATTATGTTTGGGGGCAAACATCTTTGATTGTACAAGTCAGGGAGTCTGTTCTTAATTTCACCTCTTAGATCATGAGATACAGTTGAGGGTGGGATGAGGGAGGAGGATGGGATCAGAGCCGCTTTTGAAATACAAGGGAATTTTCCCTCCAGAAATGTCCCTCTGTTGCAGTCCTTAGGGGGATGTGCCAGAACCTTATTACTATTTCGCTCTTGTTGCCCAGGCTGGAGTGCAATGGCACAATCTCGGCTCACTACATCCTCCGCCTCCCAGGTTCAAGTGATTCTCCTGCCTCAGCCTCCCGAGTAGCTGGGATTACAGGCATGCACCACCACGCCTGGCTAATTTTGTATTTTTAGTAGGGACGGGGTTTCACTATGTTGGCCAGGCTGGTCTTGAACTCCTGACCTCAGGTGATCCACCCGCCTCGGCCTCCCAAAATGCTGGAATTACAGGCATGAGTCACCGCACCGGGCTCCAGAACCTTATTTTTCCAAGTAGGTAAAGAAAACAACTGAAGGGGCATGGTTTCTGTACAAGAGTTTCCGTTAAAACAGATCCATCCACAAGTTAGCTCTTTCAATGTAGGTGTATTCTGGTTTCTAAGGGGCTGATTTTGACAGTCTGATTCCACTGCTAAAGGATATGGAAGGGATGACGACTGCTGACAGGGTGAGAGCTTGTGGATCACCCTCCTGAGTGGCAGGGCTGTTTGTTTAAGAGTTTGCTTTTTGCAACATGGTAGCATTGAAACTCAAGAGGAAGTTTGCTTAATAGCAGACAGGAGCACCTATTGAGATAGTGAGAAAATTGATGAAGAAATCAATTAGAGCAGCACACACTAGTGGACTGGAATCCCAGCTCTTAACTTTGGGCAGGTAGCGTCTCTGGGCCTCAGTTTCCCCACCTGTAAAATGGCGTCATATAGTTTACCTATTTCATAGGGTCATTGTGAGGATTAAATGAGTTAATATTTGTGAAGTGTTTAACATAGTGTATGGAATATGGTATGTGTATATGTATGGAACATATATATGGCACGTGTGGAAATGTTTATTAAACAAAATAAATAGCATTGTTTTAGAAGTTAAGAATTATTTTAAAAAAGAGTAAATGTTAAACACTGAATTTTTAGCATAGAGTAGTTAGCCCTCTGGAAGCCCTGTTTCCTCATAGTCTTTAATGTCCAGTCTCATATTATTTATTTTAGAACATTATAGTTTCCCCTGTGGTTAGAAAAGACTGTCTTTGGCCAGGTGCCGTGTGTCACGCTTATAATCACAGCAGTTTGTGAGGCTGAGGCAGGAGGATCACTTGAGCTCAGGAGTCTGAGACCAGTCTTGGCAACATGGTGAAATCCCGTCTCTACCAAAAATACAAAAAACAAAAACGAAAACAAAAGCAAACAAAAAACAAAAACAAACCTAACCAGGCATGGTGGTCGCAGCGGTAGTCCCAGCTACCTGGGAGGCTGAAGCGGGAGGATTGCTTGAGCCTGGGAGGTGGAGGTTGCAGTGAGCCAGGATCGCACCACTGCACTTTAGTCTGGGTGACAGAGTGAGACCCTGTCTCAAAAAAAAAAAAAAAAAAAAAAAAAAAAAGGAGAAAAAAGAAAAAGGCAAGACTGTCTGTGACTCTGGAAAAGAAAAGAAGGTCCTGGGAGTTTTCCTCAGAATTTATTCCCTGGAGTTAAATATTCTGAAAAAACAAAGTAGGAAGGATTTTGCAGAGGGCCATGTCCATAGTTTTCAAACTGGGTCACAGGCCATTCATCAGTTTGTGTAGTGCTGTTGTGACATCAGTAAAAATAAAATTGTGGCCAGATGAGGTGGCTCACATCTGTAATTCCAGCACTTTGGGAAGCCAAGGCAGATGGATTACTTGAGCCCAGGAGTTTGAGACCAGCCTGGGCAATGCAGGGGAGGCCCAGCCTCTACAGAAAGTGAAAAAAAAAAATTAGCTGGGTATGGTGGTATGTGCCTGTAGTCTCAGCTACTCAGGAGGCTGAGGTGGGAGGATCGCTTGAACCTAGGAGGTCAAGGCTGCAGTGAGCCAAGATTGTGCCACCGTACTCCAGCCTGGGCAATAGAGTGAGACCCTGTCTCAAAAAATAAAATAAATTGCAGTAGGATAAGGAAATTCAGTGCATCCCATGCAGGTTAGGTAAATGTCTTGTCAACGTTTTTGTGTGTGACATACCCAGGAGTTTGTGCAGCAGGTTGCCACGGGCTGTGGTTTGCCACTTGACCCTAACCTGCCACTCTCGCTCGTGCCCATGGCTGAGATGGTGTCTCTCTTGTCTATTTCTGCCTGTCACTTCCAGCTGATTTTTCAAATAGATTCTCATCTAAATTTTCTTGTTATAATATTTTTCCCTTGCCCTAGCAACGAGGTGTAAGCTTGGGGCATTTTAATCATTTAGGAATATTTCCTTTGTATTATTACATTTCCCCTTTCTGCAAAGTGCCTTCCTGGAACTTTGGTGAATTTTAAGGTTACACACGATCCGTCCAGGATCAGGGAGGCCCGACCCAGGACTCTCTGAGGTGTCACATACAACTGAGAGAAGCATGCTTCGGTGACATAACTCTTTGTCAGGACTTATCAAACCCTTGCATAGCTTGGACTCGGTGCCAGGCATTGATTACTCTGTAAGTATTGCCTCGTGATTTTCCTAGCAGGATGAGCTAGATACTATTATTATCATGCCCTTTTTACAGATGAGGAAAACTGAGGCCCTAGGTGTGTGTGTCTTGGCCAAGGTCAGGTATCTGGTAAGGGACAGAGCAAGGTTCTGAACCCAGGCAGTTCGGCCACAGAGTCTGCACTGAGAATTCCTCTGCTAGGCTGCATTGCAAGTCAATTATTGAATTTTATTAAAAGGAAATAATGTTGACGGAGGCTTTCTATGTGTGGCTAAGTGGCCTCAGAGGTCTGAACCTTTAGTGCCCAGCCAACTACTCACCCTGGTTTCCTAGGGCCGAGTGTCCTAATTGCCCTAACAAAGTGCCACCAACAGGGTGACTTAGAACAGCACAAGTTTATTCTCTCGTTCTGGAGAGCACAAACGCAGACTCGATGTGTCCGTGGTATTGGTTCCTCCCGTGATTCTGTGTAGAATCCTTCTTTGCCTTTTCCTAACTTACGGTGCTTCTCAGCAACCTATGGCGTTCTTTGACTTGGCTCTCTTCTGTTGCCACATGGCGTTGTCCTGTGTGTCTCTGCTTTCAAATGGTTACCTTCCCTGTGTGTATCTTTGTGTCTCTTTTCTTCTTGCAAGGACTCCGCTCATAGAGAACTGAGGGACCACCCTATTCCAGTACGTCCTCACCTTCATGAATTACATCTGCAAGACATGATCGTAAAATAAACAGTGTTTTTGCTTTTTTTTTTTTGAGACGGAGTTTCGCTCTTGTTGCCCAGGTTGGAGTGCAGTGGTGCGATCTCAGCTCACTGCAACCTCCGTCTCCTGGTTTGGAGCAATTCTCCTGCCTCAGCCTCCCGAGTAGCTGGGATTACAGCTGCTTGCCACGATGCCCGGCTAAGTTTTTGTAGTTTTAGTAGAGACAGGGTTTTACCATATGGGCCAGGCTGGTCTTGAACTCCTGACCTCAGGTGATCCACCTGCCTCGGCCTCTCAAAGTGCTGGGACTACAGGCGTGGGCCACTGAGCCCAGCCTAACAGTTTTCAAATGAGGTCTGTTACGGGCTGAAATGTGTCCTCCCAAAACGTCCTATGTTGAAACTTCCTATGCTGAATTCCAAACCCTCAGTACATCAGAATGTGATTGTATTTGGAGACAGGACTTCTAAAGAGGTGATGGAGTGCAAATGAGACCCTTAGGGTGGGCTCTAATCCACCTGACTGTTGTCCTTATGAGAAGAGGAAATTTGGACATAGAGGCACCAGGGATGTGCACGCACGGAGCAGAGGCCATTTGAGGACACAGCGAGACCTGCCCGCTGAGGAGAGACCTCAGGAGAAACCACCCTGCTGGCCCCTTGGTCGCCGACTTCCGGAACTGTAAGACAATAAGTTGCTGTTGTTCAAACCGCCTAGACTCTGGTATTTTGTGATGGCAAGCCTAGCAAACGGGTCCAGTTACATTTACAGGTACCCCGGGTTAGGACTTCAGCATATCTTTTTGGGGCACACACTTCATCCCATAGCCCCAGGGTTTGTTATTAGGAGGTCCTTTGATGGCTGTGCCTCATGAAGATGCTAGTTCTGGTTTGGGGTTATGATTTTCATGTCTTTTCTGCCTGGGCACTAATTCCTCTGCTTGAGAGAGATAAACACGCTCCCGTGGTGGGGAGGGGCTTGCAGTGGGTGTCAAGGCGGCAATTGGCTGACTAATCCCTGAAGTTCGGCGGACTCTCCGGGCATGTGGAACTTGCTGGTAGCAAGAACTGACGTTCCAGGTAGGGGGCGCCCCTGAGAGGGAAACTTGCAGCCCCGTGTTTGTTGCAAGGGAAGGGCCTCTGACTTTTATCCCTTTTAAAGATGATCTCTGTCTGACAGTGTAGACAAAGCACAGGGCATGGAACTGTCTAACTCCCTGCCCCTCTCCCCTCTCTGTGGCTCCGTGATGCCTGCAGGGGACTGAGAGAGGCGTGCCTCGGGAAGGAGATGAGGCATGAGGCATGCTATGAAACGGCTGGTTATTTTTACTTCCTGCCGGGGTGTGGGTGTTTGTGTTGACAGTGGCGGAGGAGGTGCGGTGATGGGTGCTGGAACACTTGGGTGCCCGAGGAGTGGGTGGGAAGTGGCGCCTGTGCCAGGCAGGTGACTTGGCGCTCACATGGCCCTCGAGTGGGTCCTGGGGGCTTTGCAGGACCCCAGGAGAGCTGGGTTTGCTCCCCTGTACCTGGGGATGTCTGCTTCCTTTTTCCATGTCATATTCAGGAGGCTTCCCCATGCCGCGCCTGACGCATCCAACCAGGGCGGGACACGCCCAGCTGTAGTAGTGGTTCCCTAAGTGGGTGATTCTGCCTGGGGTGACCTCCCAGTCTCAGCAGGTAGCGTTTGTCGGGTAGTCCTGAAGAACCATTGTGCAGGGTGCCCTCCATCCCCCATAATCTCCACCACTGAGGCACACAGATCCTCCAAATATATTCAAACATAGATCTCATGGAAAATCAGTGGCCTGCTCTATGACCCAGCTTTAAGACTCATTCCCTCCAGGGAGTCTCACCTCTTGCTGGCTTCTCTAGCAATATGGGTGGAGGCATTTTTGTTCATGACAAGGCACGGGGGAGGGGCAGGGTGAGTTCCTAGCACAGCCCGGTTTGCTAAATGTCCTGCAGCGCGTCAAGTCTTAATACCAATAGTGTGCCCATTGGTCTCCCATGGGGATAATCGGGATCCGCCCCTGTGGGCCAGCTTGAAAAAAACTCCGAGGGAATCTTAGGACCCCTTCAATGCTGGGATCTTGGATATAGTCTAAGGGCACATTCACCCTACAGAGTCAGAAGCTGAGACTCAGGTCCATAGGCCAGGATCAAAAGTTGGTTAGAAATTTAAAGATGAGTCCGGGCGCGGTGGCTTACGCCTGTAATCCTAGCACTTTGGGAGGCGGAGGTGGGCAGATCACCTGAGGTCAGGAGTTCGACACCAGCCTGACAACATGGAGAAACCCCATCTGTACTAAAAATACAAAATTAGCCAGGCGTGGTGGCACTTGCCTGTAATCCCGGCTACTCAGGAGGCTGAGGCAGGAGAATTGCCTGAACCAGGGAGGCGGAGGTTGCGGTCAGCCAACATCGCGCCATTGCACTTCAGCCTGGGCAACAAGAGCCAAACTCTGTCTCAAAAAAAAACCAAAGAAATTTCAATATGAAAACCTAGTTCTTTATTTCTCTTATCTCTCTCCTCTCCACTCCAAGGAAAGGTAGAAAAGAATCCGACCTAGGACTTTGCCACATTCCATCCTGTAGGGTTTCCTAGGGCTGTGCTAACAGGGTACCATGGAGGGGATTGTCAAGCAATGGAAATGTAGTCTCCCACAGTTCAGGAGGCTCGAAGTTCATGACTGAGGTGTGAGCAGGGCCACATTCACTCTGAAGGCTCTAGGGAAGAACATGTCCTTGCCTCTTCCAGCTTCTGGTGGCTTCCTCAGTGTGCAGCTGCGTCCTTCCTGTCCCTGCCTGTGTCTTCCATGTCCTCCTTCCCCATGTCTGTGTCCAAGTCTCCCTCTTTTTATTAGGATATTGGTCATTAGAATAGGGCCCACCTTAAGCCAGTACGACTTCATCTTAACTTGATTATGTCTACAAAGACCCTATTTCCAGTTGGGTCACAGTCATAGGTTCTGGGAGGGGTAGGACTTCAACATACCTTTTAAGGCTGTCAATTCAACCCACAGCACAGACCTGCCCCTGGGCTACCACTCTAAAACACCTTCCCATGATATGATTGATGGCAGAGTTACTGCTGCCTGCGTCAGTTTCACTGTTGTCTGTCTGCTCCAGATAGCTGCCTGTGATCTGATTTCTGTCTGTCCCTCCTGCTAGACTGTGAGTCCCAAGAGGATGGGGACCATGACTTGAGGTCATGATTGATTGTATCCCTGGTACATAGCCCAAGGCCTATCATATAATTGGTGCTGAATAAACATTAGTTGAATAAAAAAGAAATCATACTTTGCTATTAGCTGTAGTTGTGGAGAAGAGTGGTATAATTTTAAAAGGGACCAGGCACGGTCCCTTTTACAGGCTCACACCTGTAATCCCAGCACTTGAGAGGCTGAGGTGGGCGGATCACCTGAGGTCAGGAGTTCAAGACCAGCCTGGCCAACATGGTGAAACCCCGTCTCTACTAAGAATACAAAAAAATTAGTGGGGCATGGTGGCAGGTGCCTGTAATCCCAGCTACTCAGGAGGCTGAGGCAAGAGAATTGCTTGAACCTGGGAGTCAGAGGTTTCATGAGCTGAGATCCTTCTACTGCACTTCATCCTGGGTGACAGAGCAAGACTCTGTCTCAAAAAAAAAAAAAAAAAAAAAAAAAAAAAAAAAGAAAAAGAAAATTTAAAAAGGTGCATGCACCTCAAAAAATTAAAAATAGAATTACCATATGATCTAGCAATTTCACTTCTGGGTCTCTACCCAAAAGAATTGAAAGCAGATATTTAGAGAGATACTTGCATACCCACGCACATAACAGCATTATTCACAATAGTCAAAAGTAGAAGCCACCTAAGTGTCTGTTGATTGAATGGGTCAACAAAATGTGTATACATATGATGGAATATGATTTAGCCTTAAGAAGGAAGTTTTTTGTTTGTTTGTTTGAGACAGGGTCTCCCTCTGTCGCCTAGGCTGGAGTATAGTGGCACGATCTTGGCTCACTGCAACCTCTGGATCTTGGCTCACTGCAACCTCTGCCTCCCGGTTACAGAGATTCTCCTGCCTCAACCACCCAAGTAGCTAGGATTACAGGCTTGTGCCACCATGCCTGGCTAAGTTTTGTATTTTTAATAGAGATGGGGCTTCACCATGTTGCCCGGGCTGGTCTTGAACTCCTGACCTTGAGTGATCCAACTGCTTCGGCCTCCCAAAGTGCTGGGATTACAGGCATGAGCCATTGTGCCTGGCCAAAAAGGAAGGAAATTCTGACACATGCTCCAACATGGATGAACCTTGAAGACATTATGTTAAGTAAAATAAGCCAGTCACAAAGAGAAATACTATGTGATTCCACTTGTATGAGGGACCCAGAGTAGTGAAATTCAAGGGAGTTTGTGTTGGATGGGTATAGACTTTCAGTTTAGCAAGATTGAAAGAGTTCGGAAGATGGATGCTGGTGATATTTGCACAATAATGTGAATGTACTTAATAACAGTGAACTGTACACTTAAGAAGGGTTAAGATGATAAATGTTATGGTATGTGTATTTCACTACGCCTTTAAAAAAGATATGGAAGGAAGCAAAAAGAAGAGGAAAAAGATGCGTATGCGTGTGTGTATGTGTGTGTGTGTACGTGTGAGAGTGCATGAGTTTAGAGAGAGTGCTATTAAGGATGGGAAGAGAGATGGAAATGGTGAGGGAGCCTGTGTAGGTGGCTGATTTCCTGCTGTGAAGAGAAGTAGTCGTGCTGGGCAGAAAACTATGAGAGCAGCCATCAGTGCCTGGGTTATAATCAGAGCTGTCTCCAGCAAGCTGTGGGACCTTGAGCAAGTCAGTGGTTTCCTGTTGTGGGCATCAGATTTTTTTTTTTTTGAGACAGAGTCTCACCGTGTCGCCCAGGCTGGAGTGCAGTGGCACAAGATCTTGGCTCACTGCAACCTCCGCCTCCCAGGTTCAAGGAATTCTCCTGCCTCAGCCTCCTGAGTAGCTGGGACTACGGGCGCCCGCCACCACGCCTGGCTAATTTTTGTATTTTTAGTAGAGACGGGGTGTCACCATGTTGGCCACGTTGGTCTTGAACTCCTGACCTCAGGTGATCTGCCCACGTCAGCCTCCCAAATTGCTAGGATTACAGGCGTGAGCGACTGCACCCGGCCTGGCATCAGCTTTTAAAAGGAGCTGGAATAGTAACCTTTGCAGATCTTCCCAGCTAAGAAAACTTCAGAGGCTTTAAACATCTAAGATGGTAATGCTGATTCACTGATTTTTTTTTCCCCACAGTTCTCTGCAATATCTGTACTCAATGGGTACTCTCCCAATTCCATGGGCTCCAGAATGTGCTGTTGAAGCAGTTATCTTAGTCATCTTTTTGGTCAAGAATTCCTTGTGTTTGTGAATGACACCAGTGAGTTTGGCTTAGGAAGAATACATTTGCTTTTTTTTTTTCCTTGATCTCTCTTTACTCTTTGTTTATCCAGTTTCCAGGTCTTCTAGTTTTAACATTTCCTTGACCTTTCCTATCCTTTAACATTTATACTTCTTGGTCTTAGCATCTAATTATTCATGCTGATGATAATATCTCCTGTAGAGAGCTACGCTTTTTTGCATGATCCTATGTCAACACTGGGAGGTGGATTCACGATCTTTATCTTGTAGGTGAGGAAACTGAGGGTTAAGTAGCTTGCATGGCCTTGTGGTCACACGGCCAGTCAGTGACTGAGTTGGGATTGAATCTGGTTTGTTCTTACACACCATGGGATGCTGCTTTAGGCCCAGGGGAGCCTCACTTCTGTGTCCTAAGTCCCTATATGACAGAGATCGTATCTTTTTATTTTTGATGCTTCTGAGGTCTCCAGTGTGGGGCCGTCAGAGGCTAATAACAAATTTGTTGAAGAGGTCATTTCTGTCTTGCAGTATCAGGGGAGGCGTGTCGAGGAGACCATAGCCCTTAAGTTCTTAGCTTCTGGGAGGAGGGTCAGGTTTCTCTAAAAGTTTTTCTTTTTTTTTTTTTTTTTTTCTTTTTTAGTAACAGTGCTTATTAGTAAGCATGAGATCCTGAAAAAATTCAGGCCTGTGAGTACTACTTTAACATCCAAAGAAGAAGGGGATGACTTGGAATCTGAACATAGAAAAACCAAATTGAGTTCCTGCATTTCCCCCTCCACGGCAGAACTCATCAGTCGGTGGTGCAGTCAGAGACACTGACCTGGAGAACTAGCCTTGGTTCCACTGGGATGAGCTAACTGGAGAGTAGGAACTTTCCCAGCTTTGGAACTTTTCATGTTTTAGTCTTTTCAGATCTAACAGAGGAGCGACCTACATCCCAGCTCCCCGTATTGCTTCTGCTTCTTACACTGGCATTCTTGAACTTGGAGGAGTGGTGCGTTGTTCTCAAGGTGGCTTCTGAAATTGCCAGGTTGTGAACTTGTCGTACCTTCTTTTTGACGTAGTGGCAGCCCATCCTTGAAAAGTATCAGGGAATGCATTATCCCAAAGGGTTGGATTCCTCGCTTCTCAGCGGACGTGCCTACTCTTCTGGATGCACCCTTGCATTTCTGTGAAGATTAAATCAGATCTCCCTTTTACCTGCAAAGGCAACGCATCTCAGGCTGTTGTTCGTTGTAGGCCTGGGTTGCCCTGTAACGCCTGTGTAGGCAAGCAGGAACCTGTCACTCCTCAGCAAGTCAAGACAGACAGCATGCCAGCCCTCCGCATGCCCATGCTTAACTTGGAGAGCATTCATGCTTCATCTGGAAGATCCAGGCTCCTGTTCACTGTAAGATTGGGCAGGGATTAACAGAAGGGACAGTTATTCTTTTATCCTTTTGTGAATGAAACCATGTAAGCATTAGAGATCTGTTCTGGGAAGGTGGATGGGCTGATCCCAGCTCTTCCCTGGAATACCCGGGACAGTTCGTCTATCAAATCGTGCCTAGAAGTTTGAACGTGGAAGGGTACATAGTCTGGCCCTCACTTATTATTATTGTTTTTTAAAACATGAATTAACCTGTTTATTTTAGGCTAGTGATGTCTCAAATGGTGGTGTTTCTCCTGGTCTTTCAACTTCTCCAGTCTTCTGAGGGTGGACTGTGACGATGAAGATGTATTATGGGTGCTGATACTATCAGCAACTGTTTTCATGCAGGAACCACAGTGCTGGATCCTGACAACCTGTCATCTTGGTTTTGTCAGAGAAAAGCAAGTGTACTTTGGCACGCTGACTGATTTCAGATTTCTTCACTTTTCTTTCTCTCTCTCTCTCTTTCTTTCTTCTTTCCTTTCTTTCTCCTTCCTTCCTTTCTTTTCTTTTGTCTCTTTCTTTCCCTCCCCTCCCCTCCCCTCTTCTTCTCTTCTCTCTCTCTCTTCCTTTTCCTTTCCCTTCCCCTTCCGCTTCCCCTTCCCCTTCCCTTCCCCTTCCCTTCCCCTTCCCTTCCTGTTTCATTGCCTGCCTCCTTGCATGCATATGATCCAGACCTGACTGTTGTAGTCAAAGTGAACAACACGGAGCAAGGCCTTTTTCAATGTCCGGGGAGCAAGGCTGCTCTCGAAGTCCTGGCCTCAAGCAGTCTGCCTGTCTCAGCCTCCCAAAGTGCTGGTATTACAGCTCTGAGCCACCATGCCTGGTGCTTTCTCTTTCCCTACCTTTCTTTCCTTTTTTTTAAAGATGATTGCCCAGGTTGGAGTGCAGTGGTGCGATCTTGGCTCGCTGCAGCCTCTGCCTCCCGGGTTCAAGCAATTATCCTGCCTCAGCCTCTTGAGTAACTGGGATTACAGGCATGCGCCACCATGCCCGGCTAATTTTTTGTATTTTTAGTAGAGATGGGGTTTCACCATGTTGGCCAGGCTGATCTTGAACTCCTGACCTCAAGTGATCCTCCTGCCTTGGCCTCGTAAAGTGTTGGGATTACAGGCATGAGCCATTGCGCCACTCCTTTTTTTTCTCTATTTTTGAATTGGCTCCTGCCAAGTCAATTTCATTATCCTAACTCAAGTAAGAGGTTGGAATATGAGGGTGCCTTGCTTGACTGATTGGCTTTCTTTAAACTTCCTTTGCTGTCCCTCTGATGGGATGATCCTAAGCAGAGAAATGGCAGGCAACCAGAATTGGAGAGTATGGCCACCTGGATTAGCAATCCTTGAATCATTAGGATCTGAGCGTAAAGGGAAACTACGAAATGCTTTAAAGGGTGCAATCCAGAGTGAACCAGGAAACTCAAGACAGATGATCTGGGCAAAATACATCTTAAGGCAGCTTCCGGAATGGAGCAGAAACTCCTCTAGGCTTCGTGATCTCCTTTTTTTTCTAGCTGAAATCCTGTCCTTAGTTCCATTTTCCTCATGCTTGGTGCCGGCCGACCCAGATTTCGGGGAGGGAGGTAGGAAGTGGTGGGTGATGGTGGTGGTTGTGGTAGTAATGGACAAAGAAGTCAGTCCTCTCTTAAAATTGCTTCCAGGATGGGTGCGGTGGCTTACACCTATAATCCCAGCCACTTGGGAGGCTGAGGCCGGGATCATTGCCTGAGCCCAGGAGTTCGAGGCTGCCGTGAGCCTAGATTGCCTCACTGCACTCCTGCCTGGGCAACAGAACGAGACCCTGTCTCAAAAGATGATTAAATAAAAAACAAATAACAAAATTGCTTCCTTCCTGACAGTGTTTGTGGGCCCTGAAATGCCCTCTCTGGTATTTCTCCCTTTACCTTTTTTTTCCTTTAAGATATGTTACTTGGCAGACTGGTTTGGTAAGCTTATTAGAACTGAAGCTATTGAGTCATTAATTCTGCCCGTTGAATTCCTTGACACGGGAACTTTCCCCCAGCTCTCAAAACAGCTAAGTGAAACCTGGGGGAGAATAAATAGGATGGACAAGGCAGTGCCTGCTCTTAGTCTTACTCTGATTGAATTCCCAGATGGCTGCGGATGGGGCATTCAGCCCACTGGTCCCACATTTCCAAGCAAATGGCTTGTTACTGGCAAAAACCATTTTATGAGGCTGGGGGCAGTGGCTCATGCCTGTAATCCCAGCACTTTGGGAGGCCGAGGTGGACAGATCACCTGAGGTCAGGAGTTCGAGACCAGCCTGGCCAACATGGTGAAATTACGTCTCTACTAAAAATACAAAAATTAGCCGGGCATGATGGTGGATGCCTGTAGTCCCAGCTACTCTGGAGGCTGAGGCAGGAGAATCGCTTGAACCTGGGAGGCGGAGGTTGCAGCGAGCCGAGATCGCACCACTGCACTCCAGCCTGGGCAACAGAGCAAGACCCTGTCTCAAAAAAACAAACAAACAAACAAAACCACTTCATGGATGTGGTGGGTTCCAGTGAGAAATACCAGTTTTGTCTTGAGAGAACAACAGGTAGATATGAAAGGCCAAAGAAAGCCATCGAGCTTGGGTCACTTCGGTCAGTCAGGCCCAAAGGTTACTTTTTTCCTCCTAGCTGTGTAGATGCCTGGAAGAGTGATTTTCTGCTTTGCATTGACTCTTTCCCCCTCTCTTCTTTCCATCGTGATGGACCTGTGGTTTGCTGAGAGCTGATTACATTTCACAAAAAAAAATTCCAGCCCTCCGGTTCTTCACTATTGTAACTGAGCAGCACTGGCAAGGGCTCCTGGAAGGTGCAATGCACGTGGGGTGTGAACCGGCCTCTGCGGTAACGGAGTGTGTGGTCCTGACCTTCTGGACTGCGTTTGAAGGTCCTTCTTTAGCTGTATCTTTATCCCTTGGGGGAATCATTAAACAACCCCAAATGGTGGCAGGTCCAATATGAGAGGGGCAGGGAGGAGGAGAGAGGGAAAAAAAAGAAGCAACAAAACTGCCCACGTTTCTCTTTCTGCTGCCAGGGCTTATTAGCAAAGATAGCCTTTCCTGAAATGTTATTTATTAGTTGCTTTTGTAAAAGTGTCCTGTTTTCTCAGGCAAGTCAAGAATTTGCTTTTTGTAGAGGATGTAGCTGTTTCCTCAGACTGCCGTTATAACATAGCACAAACTGGTAGCTTCCAACAACAGAAGTGGATCCTCTCACAATTCTGGAGGCCAGAAGTCCAAAATCAAGATGTCGGCCAGGTAGGTTCATTCTGAGGACTCTGTGGGACCGTCAGTTCCATGCCTCTTCCTGATTTCTGGTGGTTTTTCTGTAAGCCTTGGAGTTCCTTGACTTGTAGAGGCCTCCCTCCATTTTGTGCCTCCATCGTCCCTGTGTGTCTCTGTCTCTCCTTCTCCTCCTTCTGAGGACGCTAACCATACTGGATTTTAGACTGCTATGCCCCCGTGTGACCTCTTCTTAACTTGATTACATCTGCAGTGACCTTATTTCCAAATAAGGTCACATTCCAAGCTATTGGGGTTGTAAAGTAAGGACTTCAACATATCTTTCTGGGAGATCCAATTTAAAAAATTAACAAAATTTAAACAAAAATTTGAAAAATTAAATTAAAAAATTAATTTAATTAAAAAAATTAATTTAATTTTTAAAATTGGATCCAATTAAACCCCTAACAGAGGACTTATGTGCTTGGCCTGATGACAAAGGGGAAGAGCCTCGTTGGCCAGGGGTCTACTACATGGCAGATGCTGTGTTAGACACTTGCAACTTCACCTTTTTGAATGTCACAGTTGTTCTTTCCAGAGAAAACTGAGTTTCAGGAGTGAAGTAGCTGGCCCAGTCACATGCCGCCTGTCAGTGAAGAGCTGGGCCCGAATCCAGCTTTCTGACAGCGAGCTGGCCTTTCCAAGGGTGTACCCTTCCTCCTTTGCTGCCACACCTCTTTGTTTTTATTGATTCTATTTTATTTTTTGAGACGGAGTCTCGCTCTGTCACCCAGGCTGGAGTGCACTGGTGGGATCTTGGCTCACTGCAACCTCTGTCTCCTGGGGTCAAGTGATTCTCCTGCCTCAGGCTCTGACTAGCTGGGATTACAGGTGCCTACCACAGTGCCCAGCTAATTTTTGTATTTTTAGTGGAGACAGGGTTTCACCATGTTGGCCAGGCTGGTCTTGAACTCCTGACCTCAGGTGATCCACCGCCTTGACCTCCCAAAGTGCTGGGATTACAGGTGTGAGCCACCGCGTCCAGCCGATTTTTTTTTTGTTTGTTTGTTTTGTTTTGTTTTTTTCCCTGAGATAGAGTCTTGCTCTATCACCCAGGCTGGAGTGCAGTGGCTTGGTCTTGGCTCACTGCAACCTCCGCCTCCCAGGTTCAAGCAATTCTCCTGCCTCAGCCTCCTGAGTAGCTGGGATTACAGGGGCATGCCACCACACCTGGCTAATTTTTGTATTTTTAGCAGAGACGGGGTTTCACCATGTCGGCCAGGCTGGTTTTGAACTCCTGGCCTTGTGATCTGCCTACCTCGGCTTCCCAAAGTGCTGGGATTACAGGCGTGAGCCACCGCACCCGGCCTTTTTTTTTTTTAATCTTAATTTTTTTTCAGAGACAGGATCTTGCTTTCTGGTCCAGGCTGGAGAGCAGTGGCGTGATCATTGCTCACCGTAACCTTGAACTCCTGGCCTCAAGTGATCCTCCTGCCCTCAAGCAGCATGTACTGCCACGCCAGGCTAATTTTTGATATTTTTTGTAGAGATGCGATCTCACCATGTTGCCCAGGCTGGTCTCAAACTCCTGGCCTCAAGCGATTTGTCCACCTCAGCCTCCCAAAGTGCTGAGATTACAGGCGTGAGCCACTGTGCCTGGCCATATCTTTGTTAAAGTATGTCACTTATGTGTGAATGTGCCTCCTTTGTAGCACCCCAGGGAGATGGGGTAAGGACCCTCCCCATCCATTATTATTGGTGTTTGTCTCCCTCCACTGGACTGGGAGCTCCTCAGCTGTGTCTTTCCAGGGCTTTGCTCATTGAATGACAGAGCCAATGCTCAAGGTATCTTTGCCAAATAAATAGATCCCATCATCTTAATGTTTCGGGGGGAAAAGGACCTTCCCTTCCCTTCCCTTCCCTTCCCTTCCCTTCCCTTCCCTTCCCTTCCCTTCCCTTCCCTTCCCTTCCCTTCCCTCCCCTTCCCCCCTTCCCTTCCCTTCCCTCCCCTCCCCTCCCTCCCCTCCCCTCCCCTCCCCTCCCCTCCCCTCCCCTCCCCTCCCCTCCCCTCCCCTCCCCTCCCCTCCCCTCCCTGTCTCTTTTTTTTTTTTTTTTTTTTTTGATGGAGTCTTGCTCTGTAGCCCAGGCTGGAGTGCAGTGGCATGATCGTGGCTCACTGCAACCTCTGCCTCCCGGGCTGAAGCGAGCCTCCTGCCTCAGCCTCCCAAGTAGCTGAGATTCCAGGTGCCTGCCATCACGCCTGGCAATTCTTTGTAGTTTTAGTAGAGATGGCGTTTCACCATGTTGGCCAGGCTGGTCTTGAACTCCTGACCTCAGGTGATCCACCCGCCTCAGCCTTCCAAAGTGCTGGCATTACAGACGTGAGCCACCGTGCCCGGCCAGGACCCTGTTTTCTCATCCCGTGTCTTGACTTGTCGCTAGTCCCACACCCTTTTTCAAATACAAATATCAATCACGTTTCAGGCTACAGTTGATGGGGTACAAACATACACAGGTGTGCCCGATCAAATCCTCCCCCAGAACACTAGAGACTGGGTCATGGAGCCGGGATCTTGGCTTGGAGAGCAGCTGTGGGTTTCCTTAAGGGAGAGTGGGGTGCTACGGGGTCCCTTGCCTAGTGTTCTGACAATTGGGAAGCCAGATGAGCTCACCATCTTCTCAGCCTGGCTTCTGCAGACAGTAGTACCTTCTTATCTTTCTATGGTTGTCTGAGAACTTGCTCAAGTCCCATAAAGTTGAACATGGCGAGTCTAGGCTGGTGAAAAGGTTCATTTCTTCGTTCAGAATTGCTCGCTGCTGGAATCATCTGTGATCATCTCGGAAAGCTCTTCCATAGATCCAAGAATCTCTTTCCTTCAGTGACACACCACTAAATGGCTTGTTGGCTGTTAAATCCAAGGGAGGGAGGCTGCCACTGAAGAGGGTTGGATGCTGTTTATGTTAGGGTTTGTCCTTCCGAGGAATGGGATATCCTCCTGAGGGCTTAGCAGGTTGTGACAGTCAGATGGAGGACAGGCGTGCCAGTGTGTCACGTGATTCAGTCGTAGAACCAGCAGTATCAGCTTGGGGGAACAGGGTGATGGGGAATTGTGGCTTGTAAATCAATCACATAATTTATTTTATGTGAAAGTTCTGTCCAATTTAGGCTGAAACTTGATAGAACATGTTTTTCCAAGCCCCCAGCTTTACTTGTCTGGAACAAGCCCTTTCTAAACAGGCAGCTCTCCAAGCACCGTGGCTCATGGGGTCACATCTGGGCAGCAGCCTGCCAGGTGGCTTTTAGCTGATTTCTTATGTGTCTCTGGCTTAAGCCACTCCAAACTGTCTGCTCGCAGTATTATTTTATTATTTTCCTTGAGCATATTTTCAAAGTAATTGTATTTCCTTTATTTATATTTTAAATACACAATATGTTCACATGGTTCAAAATTCAAAATATATAAAAGTAAATCGTGAAAAGTCTCCATTCCAAAGAGGTAACTAATGGTACCAGTTTCTTATCTGCCATTACGGATATAATATCCAAATCAATATATATCAGTACATTTTCCTCTCCACTTCTGAAATGAGTGATAATATTCCATACGTCTCATTTTGCATTTTTTATTTTGCATATTTTAAAGATCTTATCAGTATAAAGCTTCCTTACTCTTGTAACTATTTGTTTTGATAATTATTTCAGTTTCAGACTTACAGAAAAGTCGCAAGAATAATACAAAAAACTTCCATACACAGTTATGCGTTGCTTAACGAGTGGGATATGTTCTGAGAAGTGTGTCGTTAGGCAATTTCATCCCTGTACAAACAACATAGGGTGTACTTTCCCAAACCTAGATGGTATAGCCTACAACACACCTACGCTGCATGATAGCCTAGGGGATCCCAATCCCTGGGTGTTGACCGGTATCGGTCAGTGGCCTATTAGGAACAGGGCCGCACAGCCGGAGGTGAGCGGCGGGTGGGTGAGCATTACCGCCTGAACTCTGCCTCCTGTCAGATCAGTGGCGGGATTAGATTCTCATAGGAGTGTGAACCCTATTGTGAACTGCTCATGCGAGGGATGTAGGTTGCGCGCTCCTTATGAGAATTTAACCAATGCCCGATGATCTGAGGTGGAGCAGCTTCATCCTGAAACCATCCTCCCCAACCCCCCACCCCAGTCCATGGAAAAATTGTCTTCCATGAAACCAGTCCCTGGTGCCAAAAGGTTGGGGACTGCTGGTATTGTTCCTGGGCTACACACTTGTACAGCGTAGTACTGTACTGAATACTGTAGGCAGCTGTAACACACGGGACATAGCTGTGCATCTAAACATAGGAAAGTTACTGCAAAAATACAGAATAAAAGATAAAAATTGCTATGCCTGGCCGGGCGTGGTGGCTCACGCCCGTAATCCCAGTCCTTTTGGAGGCCGAGGCGGGCGGATCACAAGGTCAGGAGATTGACACCATCCTGGCTAACATGGTGAAACCCCATCTCTACTAAAAAATACAAAAAATTAGCCGGGCGTGGTGGTGGGCACCTGTAGTCCTAGCTGCTCAGGAGGCTGAGGCAGGAGAATGGCGTGAACCTGGGAGGTGGAGCTTGTAGTGAGCGGAGACCGCGCCACTGCACTCTAGCCTGGGGGACAGAGCGAGACTCTGTCTCAAAAAAAAAAAAAAAAAATTGCTACGCCTGTTGAGGGTACTTGTCACGAGTGGAGCTTGCAGGACTGGAAGTTGTGGTGAGTGAATCAGTGAGTGAGTAGTGAGTGAATCTGAAGGCCTAGGACATTCTGGGCACTAACATAGACTTTATAAACATTGGAATTTAGGCTACACTAAAGGTATAAAATTTTTTTTCTTTTCTTTTTTTTTTTTTTTTTTGAGAGGGAGTCTGGCTCTGTCGCCCAGGCTGGAGTGCAGTGGCCGGATCTCAGCTCACTGCAAGCTCTGCCTCCCGGGTTTACGCCATTCTCCTGCCTCAGCCTCCCGAGTAGCTGGGACTACAGGCGCCCGCCACCTCGCCCGGCTAGTTTTTTTTTTGTATTTTTTAGTAGAGATGGGGTTTCACCGTGTTAGCCAGGATGGTCTTGATCTCCTGACCTCGTGATCCGCCCGTCTTGGCCTCCCAAAGTGCTGGGATTACAGGCTTGAGCCACCGCGCCCGGCCTAAAATTTTTTTTCTTTAATAATAAAGTAACAATAGCTTACTGTAGCCTTTTAACTCATAGACTTTGATTTTTTAAACACTTGACTCTCTTGTAACCCTGTTTAAAACATAAGCACAATATACAGCTGTACAAAAGATACTCTTTTGTTTTTTTTTTGTTTTTTGAGATGGAGTCGCCCGGGCTGGAGTGCAGTGGTGCAATCTTGGCTCACTGCAACCTTCGTCTCCTGGATTCTGGCAGTTCTCCCACGTCAGCCTCCCAAGTAGCTGGGACTACAGGTGCACGCCATCACACTCAGCTGATTTTTGTATTTTTAGTAGAGATGGGGTTTCACCATGTTGGTCAGGTTGGTCTCGACCTCCTGACCTCAAGTGATCCGCCTGCCTCGGCCTTCCAATGTGTTGGGATTACAGGCGTGAGCCACCGCCCCTGGCCAGTATTCTCCTTCTTTACATCCTTTTTCTGTACACTATTTTCTATTTTTAAACATTTCATTTTTTTTTTTAACTTTTTAAACTTTTAGTTAAAAACCAAGATACGGACACACTCATTGGCCTAGGCCTACACAGGGGCAGGGTCAGCAACTATCACTGTTGTCCACTTCCACGTCTTGTCCTCGTCCTTTGGGAAAGTCTTCAGGGGCGGTGAGAGCTCCATTGTAATTTTTTTTTTTGAGACAGACCCTCACTCTGTTGTTTGGACTGGAGTACAGTGGAGCAATCTCCACCCACTGCAACCTCCGCCCCCAGGTTCAAGTGATTCTCCTGCCTCAGCCTTCTGAGTAGCTGGGATTATAGGTGCCTGCCTCTGCGCCCGGCTAACTTTTGTATTTTTAGTAGAGATGGGGTTTCACCATGTTGGCCAGGCTGGTCTTGAACTCCTGACCTCAGGTGATCTCTCCCCGCCCCCTCAACCCCACCGCCGGCCTCAGCCTCTCAAGGTGCTGGGATTACAGGCATGAGCCACCGCACCCAGACTCCATTGTAATCTGTAAGACCACTGTCGTATGTGGTTCAGACCACTGTCACTGACTGAAATGTCAATGTGCAATGCATGAATGTATTGCTGTGGTTTGAATGTGGCCCCTCCAAAATTCAGGTGTTTCCAGTATGATGATATTGGGAGGTGGAGCCTTTAAGAGGCAGTTAGGCCGTGAAGGCTTCTCCTTGTGAATGGCATTAGGCCCTTATAAAGGAGACTTTGTGCAGCATTTGGCTCTCTTGCCCTTCCACCTTCTGCCAGGTGAGAGCACAGCGCTGCTCCTCTCTGGAGGATGCCACATCAAAAGGTGCCATCTTGAAGGCAGAGAGCAGTCCTCCCCAGACAGCTGAACCTGCCACTGCCTTGATCTTGGACTTCCCAGCCTCCTGAACTGTGAGAAAATAAATTTCTCTTCTTTATAAATTACCTCGTCTCAGGTATTTTGTTGTAGCTGCACAAGCAGATTAAGACATGTAGATGTTACCGAATTTCACCAGTTGTTTACATTTCATCCCATTTGCTTTATAATTCTCTCTCTGTGTATATAAATATATGCCCACACACTTTTACGCCTGACACATTTATCCTCATACACATTTATATATGCACACTTATACACACACTGTTTTTTCCCTGACCTATTTTAGAGTACTTTGGTAACATCATGTCCCTTTGCTGCCTAAGTACTTCAGTGTGGTGGACTGAAGAATGAGGACATCCTTGCACGTTCTCAGAGAACCTTTAATTGTATTGCACTTTTCTGCAGGTGTTGCTTTGTGCTGGTTATGTGGGTATACATTTTTGTTAATTTTTAGGACTCTTTTTTTTGAGACAGAGTCTCGCTCTGTCGCCAGGCTGGAGGTCAGTGGAGCGATCTCAGCTCACTGCAACCTCTGCCTCCTGGGTTCAAGTGATTCTCCTGCCTCAGCCTCTCGAGTAGCTGGGACTACAGGCATGTGCCACCATGCCCGGCTAATTCTTGTATTTTTAGTAGACACAGGATTTCACCATGTTGGCCAGGATGGTCTCGATCTCTTGACCTCATGATCCACCTGCCTCGGCCTCCCAAAGTGCTGGTATTACAGGCCTGAGCCTCTGTGCCTGGCTGAGTTTTAGGACTCATCTACACTGACTTTTCCCCTGGAGGAGCAGAGAGGTGGAAAGCATCTTACTTTTTCATATCAAGCTGGTAAGGTATTCTTTCTTGGACCCATAGCCCTTTCGTGAAGTGTTTGTTAAGCTTCTGTGCTTTCCTCAACTTTGCTTTGGGAGAAAGAGGATTCTTCATCGGAAATAGGAAAAGGGAGGGTTTGTTTTGATCCTTGGTGTTTCATCTCTGTGCTTTTTAGATTGGATCACTGGTAGAGGAAGAAGGGGCAAGAGGAGCTGTCGTCATTAGTTAGTACCTTATGTGTGTTCAGAGCCTGTAGAGGGTAGAGAAATAAATTATTAGATGGGCCAGGTGCGGTGGCTCACACCTGTAATCCCAGCACTTTGGGAGGCCAAGGTGGGCAGATCACTTGAGGTCAGGAGTTCGAGACCAGCCTGGCCAACATGGCAAAACGCCGTCTTTATAAAAATACAAAAATTAGCTGGGCGTAGTGGCTCATGCCTGTAATCCCAGCTACTGGGGAGGCTGAGGCATGAGAATCGCTTGAACCTGGGAGGTGGAGGTTGCAGTGAGCTGAGATCACGCCACTATATTCCAACCTGGGCGACAGAGTGAGACGCTGTCTTTTTTTTTTGAAAAAAGAAATAGATCGAATTCCTGCCCACAAGAAACCCAGTTCACTTTAGCTAATGTCTGTGGAGCTGTCTATGCTCTACCCACTGTGCTGCCGCCAGCCATGGTTATACACTCTCTGCTTCTGCCCTGAGCGAGTGCAGACGCTGCTGGCTGGTGCCTTCTCCAGCTCCAGACCAGTTTACCTGCTGCTGCAGGATCCCTTTATTTCTAAAGCACAGCTCCGATGTGTCACTGCCAAGCCAGCCTGTTGGTCCTAACCCTTCACTGCCTCTCAAACCAAGGCAGCCTGGCATCTGGTACTGCAGGTCTTGCCATCTGCTTTTTTTCTAAACCCATGACTTGCCTATACATAAACTTGCACTCCAGCTTATCTTGATACTCTACATTGTTCCCAAAATTCTTCAAGTTTTCCATTCTTTGTCGTTGCTTAAGCTGTTGGTAGCCTCTGAAAACGCCAGTCTACCTATTTTCCATCCTTTGGTTTTCATTGCCGATGCCGCCTCTCTCATGATACCTTTCCTGAAATTCTCCATGCGATCTCTTCCTCATTTAAAGCTGTCATTTTCATATCTCTTTTTATCATTGATTGATTGTGCGCCTTACGTTATATGTGTCTGTATTTACCCTTCACATACTCCTCCCTGCTCCTAATTAGATTATGCATTCTTAGAAGGTAAAATTCATCTTCCTTCATGCTTTCCCTCATTTCTCATGTTCTAGAAAGAGTTCAAGGCCACTAGGGCTGTATCTGAAATATAACTGAATTCTTTGCAGAACCTCATGGTACCTGGAATGTAGCTGGCGCTCAGATTACGCAGGATTGAGCTTAATAAAGGTAAGAAGTTCAGTGAGTGGTTTTGATGAATGTACAGTTCCAAGCACTGGAGATGTCTGAGAACGCACAGATACTCATCATCAACGTAAATGACTTCATTAAAAAAAAATACATATTTTGGCTGGGCGCGGTGGCTCATGCCTGTAATCCCAGCACTTTGGGAGGCTGAGGCAGGCGGATCATGGCCGAGGCGGCCAAGGTCAGGAGATCAAGACCATCCCGGCTAACACGGTGAAACCCCGTCTCTACTAAAAAAATACAAAAAATTAGCCAGGCGTGGTGGCGGGCACCTGTAGTCCCAGCTACTCGGAAGGCTGAGGCAAGAGAATGGCGTGAACCTGGGAGGCGGAGCTTGCAGTGAGCGGAGATCAAGCTACTACACGCCAGCCTGGGCAACAGAGCGAGACTTCGTCTCAAAAAAAAAAAAAAAAAAAAAGTACATATTTTAACTATTAACTTACTTCATTAAAAAGGCAAATTAACACCTTAAAAAAAACTTTATTCCTCCTTTATTCCTTCAGATTCTTTCTGGTCTTTTCACTGAGCAAATATGTGCTTTCTTTTGGAACCAGTATATATTTAATGTGATAGATGGATTTTTTTTCACTTAACATTTTTACGTGTATACATACGTTTGTCTGTCTGTGTGTGTCTGTGCGTAGAACCGAAAATATCTCCAGTCTCAATTAATTTAGAAAGTTTTTTTTGCCAAGGTTAAGGATGTGCCCATGACACAGCCTCAGGAGGTCCTGACGACATGGGTCCAAGGTGGTCAGGGCACAAGTTGCTTTTATACATTTTAGGGAGAAATGAGGCAGCAATCAATATGTGTAAGATGTACATTGGTTTGGTCTGGTAAGGCGGGAGAACTCTTAAGCGAGGGGCTTCCAGGTCATAGGTAGTAAGAGACAAAAGGTTGCATTCTTTTGAGTCCTTGATGAGTCTTTAAAGTTTTCTGTTCTTTGTGTATTTACGCAATTTAGTCTGGCTCAGTGAATCTGCATTCTTACATAAACAGGGTGGTGCAGGAAGCAATCAGATATGCCGTTGTCTCAGGTGAGCAGAGGGATGACTTTCCTTCCCACACCTGTGAAGATCAACTTTCAGTTCCGAACTGTTTTAGGGTAAAGATCTTGAAATTCCAAATTGTGAGGGAGGTATGTAGCTTTTTTATCTTTTTAACTATCATATTTAGGAATAAAATGGGAGGCAGGTTTATCTGATGTAGTTCCCAGCTTGACCTTTCCCTTGGCTTAATAATTTTGGGGACTTGAGATTTATTTTCCTCTCTTTCTTTCTCTCTCTCTGTGTTTATATACATATTCATATGCATATACATACATACATATACACACATATCACACATATATATACACACATATATAAGTAATTATTTTTAATGCTTATGTAGTCTCAGGAAGTTAGTTCTTGAAGAATAACCTTGCAGGCACATAGTAGAGAAATTTTCTATCCAGCCAGATGTGTTATCTTTTGTTTACGTCTGTTTCCTGAGCATGGAGAATCCTACATTAAATTCTTATCTTTAACAAGATGATTTATGTACTGATTTATCTAGCACTGTCTCCCCTACCAACCTCCATCCTTGAAAAAATTGCTTTGGAAGATTTTCTTCTCCAAAGTCTCATAGATTCATCAATCAGTTTTATTTAATGTCTAAACTTAGGGATGACATTTAGCAGTGGGTAGTCTATAAATTGTGAAAGAAAAGAGAGCTTTTGAATCCTGGCTTTCACTGCTCCTTCTCAGATGGCCACAAAGCATCAATTTTCTACCTCTTGAATATGTCATAAAAGATATCAGTTGGTCAGCCTTCTGTTAGGATGAGTTACAGTCAGAGTGTGGAGAAAGGAGGGTTGGAAAACAGGTTGGTGACTGACAGGAAGTCATCATGAAGGTTCTGGTCACCTCTTCTCTCTGTTCTTCTCTGTGCCTTGCTGGGGATCTGGTCCAGACAATCTGACACATTGTCTTTTGGCTTTAATATGTTTGTAAGATTCCAGACTCTTAGTAATGAGCCTTGGTATGGTGTTGTATCAGGATTAATTCATTAATGCAGCAATGGCATCAGAATCATGAGTTCTTCCCACTTTTCTACTCCACTGTCCTCAGGTTCTTTGCTTGATCCTTGTCTTTCCCTCCCTCCCTCCCTCCTTCCTTCCTTCCTTGTCTCTGTCGCCAGGCTGGAGTGCAGTGGCGCGATCCCGGCTCACCTC